>NW_028128475.1:0-93030 GCF_965231255.1 Vanellus vanellus | reverse complement strand
AGTCCTCAGGAAAGCAGAGAGGGCCAAATTGTCTGGGGCATTTGAAGGGGTTCCAGGAGGCAGTGAGGACCAGCATCACTTTTCCCCGCTGGCACCTTTGCTGTGGCAGCAAAAGCTGGACGTTTGTCTTTTTTGCTCCAGAGAGCGCCAAAAGTGAAAAAAGGTGCTTTTGCGGATAGACTCGTCAGGAAAGCAGAGAGGGCCAAATTGTCTGGGGCATTTGAAGGGGTTCCAGGAGGCAGTGAGGACCAGCATCACTTTTCCCCGCTGGCACCTTTGCTGTGGCAGCAAAAGCTGGACGTTTGTCTTTTTTGCTCCAGAGAGCGCCGAAAGTGAAAAAAGGTGCTTTTGCGGATAGAGTCCTCAGGAAAGCAGAGAGGGCCAAATTGTCTGGGGCATTTGAAGGGGTTCCAGGAGGCAGTGAGGACCAGCATCACTTTTCCCCGCTGGCACCTTTGATGTGGCAGCAAAAGCTGGACGTTTGTCTTTTTTGCTCCAGAGAGCGCCAAAAGTGAAAAAAGGTGCTTTTGCGGATAGACTCCTCAGGAAAGCAGAGAGGGCCAAATTGTCTGGTGCATTTGAAGGGGTTCCAGGAGGCAGTGAGAACCAGCATCACTTTTCCCCGCTGGCACCTTTGCTGTGGCAGCAAAAGCTGGACGTTTGTCTTTTTTGCTCCAGAGAGCGCCCAAAGTGAAAAAAGGTGCTTTTGCGGATAGAGTCCTCAGGAAAGCAGAGAGGGCCAAATTGTCTGGTGCATTTGAAGGGGTTCCAGGAGGCAGTGAGGACCAGCATCACTTTTCCCCGGTGGCACATTTGCTGTGGCAGCAAAAGCTGGACGTTTGTCTTTTTTGCTCCAGAGAGCGCCGAAAGTGAAAAAAGGTGCTTTTGCGGATAGAGTCCTCAGGAAAGCAGAGAGGGCCAAATTGTCTGGGGCATTTGAAGGGGTTCCAGGAGGTAGTGAGGACCAGCATCACTTTTCCCCGCTGGCACCTTTGCTGTGGCAGCAAAAGCTGGACGTTTGTCTTTTTTGCTCCAGAGAGCGCCAAAAGTGAAAAAAGGTGCTTTTGCGGATAGAGTCCTCAGGAAAGCAGAGAGGGCCAAATTGTCTGGTGCATTTGAAGGGGATCCAGGAGGCAGTGAGAACCAGCATCACTTTTCCCCGGTGGCACCTTTGCTGTGGCAGCAAAAGCTGGACGTTTGTCTTTTTTGCTCCAGAGAGCGCCAAAAGTGAAAAAAGGTGCATTTGAGGATAGAGTCCTCAGGAAAGCAGAGAGGGCCAAATTGTCTGGGGCATTTGAAGGGGTTCCAGGAGGCAGTGAGAACCAGCATCACTTTTCCCCGCTGGCACCTTTGCTGTGGCAGCAAAAGCTGGACGTTTGTCTTTTTTGCTCCAGAGAGCGCCGAAAGTGAAAAAAGGTGCATTTGAGGATAGAGTCCTCAGGAAAGCAGAGAGGGCCAAATTGTCTGGTGCATTTGAAGGGGTTCCAGGAGGCAGTGAGGACCAGCATCACTTTTCCCCGCTGGCACCTTTGCTGTGGCAGCAAAAGCTGGACGTTTGTCTTTTTTGCTCCAGAGAGCGCCAAAAGTGAAAAAAGGTGCTTTTGCGGATAGAGTCCTCAGGAAAGCAGAGAGGGCCAAATTGTCTGGTGCATTTGAAGGGGTTCCAGGAGGCAGTGAGGACCAGCATCACTTTTCCCCGGTGGCACATTTGCTGTGGCAGCAAAAGCTGGACGTTTGTCTTTTTTGCTCCAGAGAGCGCCGAAAGTGAAAAAAGGTGCTTTTGCGGATAGAGTCCTCAGGAAAGCAGAGAGGGCCAAATTGTCTGGGGCATTTGAAGGGGTTCCAGGAGGTAGTGAGGACCAGCATCACTTTTCCCCGCTGGCACCTTTGCTGTGGCAGCAAAAGCTGGACGTTTGTCTTTTTTGCTCCAGAGAGCGCCAAAAGTGAAAAAAGGTGCTTTTGCGGATAGAGTCCTCAGGAAAGCAGAGAGGGCCAAATTGTCTGGTGCATTTGAAGGGGATCCAGGAGGCAGTGAGAACCAGCATCACTTTTCCCCGCTGGCACCTTTGCTGTGGCAGCAAAAGCTGGACGTTTGTCTTTTTTGCTCCAGAGAGCGCCGAAAGTGAAAAAAGGTGCCTTTGAGGATAGAGTCCTCAGGAAAGCAGAGAGGGCCAAATTGTCTGGTGCATTTGAAGGGGTTCCAGGAGGCAGTGAGAACCAGCATCACTTTTCCCCGCTGGCACCTTTGCTGTGGCAGCAAAAGCTGGACGTTTGTCTTTTTTGCTCCAGAGAGCGCCGAAAGTGAAAAAAGGTGCATTTGAGGATAGAGTCCTCAGGAAAGCAGAGAGGGCCAAATTGTCTGGTGCATTTGAAGGGGTTCCAGGAGGCACTGAGGACCAGCATCACTTTTCCCCGCTGGCACCTTTGCTGTGGCAGCAAAAGCTGGACGTTTGTCTTTTTTGCTCCAGAGAGCGCCAAAAGTGAAAAAAGGTGCTTTTGCGGATAGACTCCTCAGGAAAGCAGAGAGGGCCAAATTGTCTGGTGCATTTGAAGGGGTTCCAGGAGGCAGTGAGAACCAGCATCACTTTTCCCCGCTGGCACCTTTGCTGTGGCAGCAAAAGCTGGACGTTTGTCTTTTTTGCTCCAGACAGCGCCGAAAGTGAAAAAAGGTGCTTTTGCGGATAGAGTCCTCAGGAAAGCAGAGAGGGCCAAATTGTCTGGGGCATTTGAAGGGGTTCCAGGAGGCAGTGAGAACCAGCATCACTTTTCCCCGCTGGCACCTTTGCTGTGGCAGCAAAAGCTGGACGTTTGTCTTTTTTGCTCCAGAGAGCGCCGAAAGTGAAAAAAGGTGCTTTTGCGGATAGAGTCCTCAGGAAAGCAGAGAGGGCCAAATTGTCTGGGGCATTTGAAGGGGTTCCAGGAGGCAGTGAGGACCAGCATCACTTTTCCCCGGTGGCACCTTTGCTGTGGCAGCAAAAGCTGGACGTTTGTCTTTTTTGCTCCAGAGAGCGCCAAAAGTGAAAAAAGGTGCTTTTGCGGATAGAGTCCTCAGGAAAGCAGAGAGGGCCAAATTGTCTGGGGCATTTGAAGGGGTTCCAGGAGGCAGTGAGGACCAGCATCACTTTTCCCCGCTGGCACCTTTGCTGTGGCAGCAAAAGCTGGACGTTTGTCTTTTTTGCTCCAGAGAGCGCCCAAAGTGAAAAAAGGTGCTTTTGCGGATAGAGTCCTCAGGAAAGCAGAGAGGGCCAAATTGTCTGGGGCATTTGAAGGGGTTCCAGGAGGTAGTGAGGACCAGCATCACTTTTCCCCGGTGGCACCTTTGCTGTGGCAGCAAAAGCTGGACGTTTGTCTTTTTTGCTCCAGAGAGCGCCAAAAGTGAAAAAAGGTGCTTTTGCGGATAGAGTCCTCAGGAAAGCAGAGAGGGCCAAATTGTCTGGTGCATTTGAAGGGGATCCAGGAGGCAGTGAGAACCAGCATCACTTTTCCCCGCTGGCACCTTTGCTGTGGCAGCAAAAGCTGGACGTTTGTCTTTTTTGCTCCAGAGAGCGCCGAAAGTGAAAAAAGGTACCTTTGAGGATAGAGTCCTCAGGAAAGCAGAGAGGGCCAAATTGTCTGGTGCATTTGAAGGGGTTCCAGGAGGCAGTGAGGACCAGCATCACTTTTCCCCGCTGGCACCTTTGCTGTGGCAGCAAAAGCTGGACGTTTGTCTTTTTTGCTCCAGACAGCGCCGAAAGTGAAAAAAGGTGCATTTGAGGATAGAGTCCTCAGGAAAGCAGAGAGGGCCAAATTGTCTGGTGCATTTGAAGGGGTTCCAGGAGGCACTGAGGACCAGCATCACTTTTCCCCGCTGGCACCTTTGCTGTGGCAGCAAAAGCTGGACGTTTGTCTTTTTTGCTCCAGAGAGCGCCAAAAGTGAAAAAAGGTGCTTTTGCGGATAGACTCCTCAGGAAAGCAGAGAGGGCCAAATTGTCTGGTGCATTTGAAGGGGTTCCAGGAGGCAGTGAGAACCAGCATCACTTTTCCCCGCTGGCACCTTTGCTGTGGCAGCAAAAGCTGGACGTTTGTCTTTTTTGCTCCAGACAGCGCCGAAAGTGAAAAAAGGTGCTTTTGCGGATAGAGTCCTCAGGAAAGCAGAGAGGGCCAAATTGTCTGGGGCATTTGAAGGGGTTCCAGGAGGCAGTGAGAACCAGCATCACTTTTCCCCGCTGGCACCTTTGCTGTGGCAGCAAAAGCTGGACGTTTGTCTTTTTTGCTCCAGAGAGCGCCAAAAGTGAAAAAAGGTGCTTTTGCGGATAGAGTCCTCAGGAAAGCAGAGAGGGACAAATTGTCTGGGGCATTTGAAGGGGTTCCAGGAGGCAGTGAGGACCAGCATCACTTTTCCCCGCTGGCACCTTTGCTGTGGCAGCAAAAGCTGGACGTTTGTCTTTTTTGCTCCAGAGAGCGCCAAAAGTGAAAAAAGGTGCTTTTGCGGATAGACTCCTCAGGAAAGCAGAGAGGGCCAAATTGTCTGGGGCATTTGAAGGGGTTCCAGGAGGCAGTGAGGACCAGCATCACTTTTCCCCGCTGGCACCTTTGCTGTGGCAGCAAAAGCTGGACGTTTGTCTTTTTTGCTCCAGAGAGCGCCGAAAGTGAAAAAAGGTGCTTTTGCGGATAGAGTCCTCAGGAAAGCAGAGAGGGCCAAATTGTCTGGGGCATTTGAAGGGGTTCCAGGAGGCAGTGAGGACCAGCATCACTTTTCCCCGCTGGCACCTTTGATGTGGCAGCAAAAGCTGGACGTTTGTCTTTTTTGCTCCAGAGAGCGCCAAAAGTGAAAAAAGGTGCTTTTGCGGATAGACTCCTCAGGAAAGCAGAGAGGGCCAAATTGTCTGGTGCATTTGAAGGGGTTCCAGGAGGCAGTGAGAACCAGCATCACTTTTCCCCGCTGGCACCTTTGCTGTGGCAGCAAAAGCTGGACGTTTGTCTTTTTTGCTCCAGAGAGCGCCCAAAGTGAAAAAAGGTGCTTTTGCGGATAGAGTCCTCAGGAAAGCAGAGAGGGCCAAATTGTCTGGGGCATTTGAAGGGGTTCCAGGAGGCAGTGAGGACCAGCATCACTTTTCCCCGGTGGCACATTTGCTGTGGCAGCAAAAGCTGGACGTTTGTCTTTTTTGCTCCAGAGAGCGCCGAAAGTGAAAAAAGGTGCTTTTGAGGATAGAGTCCTCAGGAAAGCAGAGAGGGCCAAATTGTCTGGGGCATTTGAAGGGGTTCCAGGAGGTAGTGAGGACCAGCATCACTTTTCCCCGCTGGCACCTTTGCTGTGGCAGCAAAAGCTGGACGTTTGTCTTTTTTGCTCCAGAGAGCGCCAAAAGTGAAAAAAGGTGCTTTTGCGGATAGAGTCCTCAGGAAAGCAGAGAGGGCCAAATTGTCTGGTGCATTTGAAGGGGATCCAGGAGGCAGTGAGAACCAGCATCACTTTTCCCCGGTGGCACCTTTGCTGTGGCAGCAAAAGCTGGACGTTTGTCTTTTTTGCTCCAGAGAGCGCCAAAAGTGAAAAAAGGTGCCTTTGAGGATAGAGTCCTCAGGAAAGCAGAGAGGGCCAAATTGTCTGGTGCATTTGAAGGGGTTCCAGGAGGCAGTGAGAACCAGCATCACTTTTCCCCGCTGGCACCTTTGCTGTGGCAGCAAAAGCTGGACGTTTGTCTTTTTTGCTCCAGAGAGCGCCGAAAGTGAAAAAAGGTGCATTTGAGGATAGAGTCCTCAGGAAAGCAGAGAGGGCCAAATTGTCTGGTGCATTTGAAGGGGTTCCAGGAGGCAGTGAGGACCAGCATCACTTTTCCCCGCTGGCACCTTTGCTGTGGCAGCAAAAGCTGGACGTTTGTCTTTTTTGCTCCAGAGAGCGCCAAAAGTGAAAAAAGGTGCTTTTGCGGATAGAGTCCTCAGGAAAGCAGAGAGGGCCAAATTGTCTGGTGCATTTGAAGGGGATCCAGGAGGCAGTGAGAACCAGCATCACTTTTCCCCGTTGGCACCTTTGCTGTGGCAGCAAAAGCTGGACGTTTGTCTTTTTTGCTCCAGAGAGCGCCGAAAGTGAAAAAAGGTGCCTTTGAGGATAGAGTCCTCAGGAAAGCAGAGAGGGCCAAATTGTCTGGTGCATTTGAAGGGGTTCCAGGAGGCAGTGAGAACCAGCATCACTTTTCCCCGCTGGCACCTTTGCTGTGGCAGCAAAAGCTGGACGTTTGTCTTTTTTGCTCCAGAGAGCGCCAAAAGTGAAAAAAGGTGCTTTTGCGGATAGAGTCCTCAGGAAAGCAGAGAGGGACAAATTGTCTGGGGCATTTGAAGGGGTTCCAGGAGGCAGTGAGGACCAGCATCACTTTTCCCCGCTGGCACCTTTGCTGTGGCAGCAAAAGCTGGACGTTTGTCTTTTTTGCTCCAGAGAGCGCCAAAAGTGAAAAAAGGTGCTTTTGCGGATAGACTCCTCAGGAAAGCAGAGAGGGCCAAATTGTCTGGGGCATTTGAAGGGGTTCCAGGAGGCAGTGAGGACCAGCATCACTTTTCCCCGCTGGCACCTTTGCTGTGGCAGCAAAAGCTGGACGTTTGTCTTTTTTGCTCCAGAGAGCGCCGAAAGTGAAAAAAGGTGCTTTTGCGGATAGAGTCCTCAGGAAAGCAGAGAGGGCCAAATTGTCTGGGGCATTTGAAGGGGTTCCAGGAGGCAGTGAGGACCAGCATCACTTTTCCCCGCTGGCACCTTTGATGTGGCAGCAAAAGCTGGACGTTTGTCTTTTTTGCTCCAGAGAGCGCCAAAAGTGAAAAAAGGTGCTTTTGCGGATAGACTCCTCAGGAAAGCAGAGAGGGCCAAATTGTCTGGTGCATTTGAAGGGGTTCCAGGAGGCAGTGAGAACCAGCATCACTTTTCCCCGCTGGCACCTTTGCTGTGGCAGCAAAAGCTGGACGTTTGTCTTTTTTGCTCCAGAGAGCGCCCAAAGTGAAAAAAGGTGCTTTTGCGGATAGAGTCCTCAGGAAAGCAGAGAGGGCCAAATTGTCTGGTGCATTTGAAGGGGATCCAGGAGGCAGTGAGAACCAGCATCACTTTTCCCCGGTGGCACCTTTGCTGTGGCAGCAAAAGCTGGACGTTTGTCTTTTTTGCTCCAGAGAGCGCCGAAAGTGAAAAAAGGTGCTTTTGAGGATAGAGTCCTCAGGAAAGCAGAGAGGGCCAAATTGTCTGGTGCATTTGAAGGGGTTCCAGGAGGCAGTGAGGACCAGCATCACTTTTCCCCGCTGGCACCTTTGCTGTGGCAGCAAAAGCTGGACGTTTGTCTTTTTTGCTCCAGAGAGCGCCGAAAGTGAAAAAAGGTGCATTTGAGGATAGAGTCCTCAGGAAAGCAGAGAGGGCCAAATTGTCTGGTGCATTTGAAGGGGTTCCAGGAGGCAGTGAGGACCAGCATCACTTTTCCCCGCTGGCACCTTTGCTGTGGCAGCAAAAGCTGGACGTTTGTCTTTTTTGCTCCAGAGAGCGCCAAAAGTGAAAAAAGGTGCTTTTGCGGATAGAGTCCTCAGGAAAGCAGAGAGGGCCAAATTGTCTGGTGCATTTGAAGGGGATCCAGGAGGCAGTGAGAACCAGCATCACTTTTCCCCGTTGGCACCTTTGCTGTGGCAGCAAAAGCTGGACGTTTGTCTTTTTTGCTCCAGAGAGCGCCGAAAGTGAAAAAAGGTGCCTTTGAGGATAGAGTCCTCAGGAAAGCAGAGAGGGCCAAATTGTCTGGTGCATTTGAAGGGGTTCCAGGAGGCAGTGAGAACCAGCATCACTTTTCCCCGCTGGCACATTTGCTGTGGCAGCAAAAGCTGGACGTTTGTCTTTTTTGCTCCAGAGAGCGCCGAAAGTGAAAAAAGGTGCATTTGAGGATAGAGTCCTCAGGAAAGCAGAGAGGGCCAAATTGTCTGGTGCATTTGAAGGGGTTCCAGGAGGCACTGAGGACCAGCATCACTTTTCCCCGCTGGCACCTTTGCTGTGGCAGCAAAAGCTGGACGTTTGTCTTTTTTGCTCCAGAGAGCGCCCAAAGTGAAAAAAGGTGCTTTTGCGGATAGAGTCCTCAGGAAAGCAGAGAGGGCCAAATTGTCTGGTGCATTTGAAGGGGTTCCAGGAGGCAGTGAGGACCAGCATCACTTTTCCCCGGTGGCACATTTGCTGTGGCAGCAAAAGCTGGACGTTTGTCTCTTTTGCTCCAGAGAGCGCCGAAAGTGAAAAAAGGTGCTTTTGCGGATAGAGTCCTCAGGAAAGCAGAGAGGGCCAAATTGTCTGGGGCATTTGAAGGGGTTCCAGGAGGTAGTGAGGACCAGCATCACTTTTCCCCGCTGGCACCTTTGCTGTGGCAGCAAAAGCTGGACGTTTGTCTTTTTTGCTCCAGAGAGCGCCAAAAGTGAAAAAAGGTGCTTTTGCGGATAGAGTCCTCAGGAAAGCAGAGAGGGCCAAATTGTCTGGTGCATTTGAAGGGGATCCAGGAGGCAGTGAGAACCAGCATCACTTTTCCCCGCTGGCACCTTTGCTGTGGCAGCAAAAGCTGGACGTTTGTCTTTTTTGCTCCAGAGAGCGCCGAAAGTGAAAAAAGGTGCCTTTGAGGATAGAGTCCTCAGGAAAGCAGAGAGGGCCAAATTGTCTGGTGCATTTGAAGGGGTTCCAGGAGGCAGTGAGAACCAGCATCACTTTTCCCCGCTGGCACCTTTGCTGTGGCAGCAAAAGCTGGACGTTTGTCTTTTTTGCTCCAGAGAGCGCCGAAAGTGAAAAAAGGTGCATTTGAGGATAGAGTCCTCAGGAAAGCAGAGAGGGCCAAATTGTCTGGTGCATTTGAAGGGGTTCCAGGAGGCAGTGAGGACCAGCATCACTTTTCCCCGCTGGCACCTTTGCTGTGGCAGCAAAAGCTGGACGTTTGTCTTTTTTGCTCCAGAGAGCGCCAAAAGTGAAAAAAGGTGCTTTTGCGGATAGACTCCTCAGGAAAGCAGAGAGGGCCAAATTGTCTGGTGCATTTGAAGGGGTTCCAGGAGGCAGTGAGAACCAGCATCACTTTTCCCCGCTGGCACCTTTGCTGTGGCAGCAAAAGCTGGACGTTTGTCTTTTTTTCTCCAGACAGCGCCGAAAGTGAAAAAAGGTGCTTTTGCGGATAGAGTCCTCAGGAAAGCAGAGAGGGCCAAATTGTCTGGGGCATTTGAAGGGGTTCCAGGAGGCAGTGAGAACCAGCATCACTTTTCCCCGCTGGCACATTTGCTGTGGCAGCAAAAGCTGGACGTTTGTCTTTTTTGCTCCAGAGAGCGCCGAAAGTGAAAAAAGGTGCATTTGAGGATAGAGTCCTCAGGAAAGCAGAGAGGGCCAAATTGTCTGGTGCATTTGAAGGGGTTCCAGGAGGCACTGAGGACCAGCATCACTTTTCCCCGCTGGCACCTTTGCTGTGGCAGCAAAAGCTGGACGTTTGTCTTTTTTGCTCCAGAGAGCGCCCAAAGTGAAAAAAGGTGCTTTTGCGGATAGAGTCCTCAGGAAAGCAGAGAGGGCCAAATTGTCTGGTGCATTTGAAGGGGTTCCAGGAGGCAGTGAGGACCAGCATCACTTTTCCCCGGTGGCACATTTGCTGTGGCAGCAAAAGCTGGACGTTTGTCTCTTTTGCTCCAGAGAGCGCCGAAAGTGAAAAAAGGTGCTTTTGCGGATAGAGTCCTCAGGAAAGCAGAGAGGGCCAAATTGTCTGGGGCATTTGAAGGGGTTCCAGGAGGTAGTGAGGACCAGCATCACTTTTCCCCGCTGGCACCTTTGCTGTGGCAGCAAAAGCTGGACGTTTGTCTTTTTTGCTCCAGAGAGCGCCAAAAGTGAAAAAAGGTGCTTTTGCGGATAGAGTCCTCAGGAAAGCAGAGAGGGCCAAATTGTCTGGTGCATTTGAAGGGGATCCAGGAGGCAGTGAGAACCAGCATCACTTTTCCCCGCTGGCACCTTTGCTGTGGCAGCAAAAGCTGGACGTTTGTCTTTTTTGCTCCAGAGAGCGCCGAAAGTGAAAAAAGGTGCCTTTGAGGATAGAGTCCTCAGGAAAGCAGAGAGGGCCAAATTGTCTGGTGCATTTGAAGGGGTTCCAGGAGGCAGTGAGAACCAGCATCACTTTTCCCCGCTGGCACCTTTGCTGTGGCAGCAAAAGCTGGACGTTTGTCTTTTTTGCTCCAGAGAGCGCCGAAAGTGAAAAAAGGTGCATTTGAGGATAGAGTCCTCAGGAAAGCAGAGAGGGCCAAATTGTCTGGTGCATTTGAAGGGGTTCCAGGAGGCAGTGAGGACCAGCATCACTTTTCCCCGCTGGCACCTTTGCTGTGGCAGCAAAAGCTGGACGTTTGTCTTTTTTGCTCCAGAGAGCGCCAAAAGTGAAAAAAGGTGCTTTTGCGGATAGACTCCTCAGGAAAGCAGAGAGGGCCAAATTGTCTGGTGCATTTGAAGGGGTTCCAGGAGGCAGTGAGAACCAGCATCACTTTTCCCCGCTGGCACCTTTGCTGTGGCAGCAAAAGCTGGACGTTTGTCTTTTTTTCTCCAGACAGCGCCGAAAGTGAAAAAAGGTGCTTTTGCGGATAGAGTCCTCAGGAAAGCAGAGAGGGCCAAATTGTCTGGGGCATTTGAAGGGGTTCCAGGAGGCAGTGAGGACCAGCATCACTTTTCCCCGCTGGCACCTTTGCTGTGGCAGCAAAAGCTGGACGTTTGTCTTTTTTGCTCCAGAGAGCGCCAAAAGTGAAAAAAGGTGCTTTTGCGGATAGAGTCCTCAGGAAAGCAGAGAGGGCCAAATTGTCTGGGGCATTTGAAGGGGTTCCAGGAGGCAGTGAGGACCAGCATCACTTTTCCCCGGTGGCACCTTTGCTGTGGCAGCAAAAGCTGGACGTTTGTCTTTTTTGCTCCAGAGAGCGTCCAAAGTGAAAAAAGGTGCTTTTGCGGATAGACTCATCAGGAAGGCAGAGAGGGCCAAATTGTCTGGTGCATTTGAAGGGGTTCCAGGAGGCAGTGAGAACCAGCATCACTTTTCCCCGCTGGCACCTTTGCTGTGGCAGCAAAAGCTGGACGTTTGTCTTTTTTGCTCCAGAGAGCGCCCAAAGTGAAAAAAGGTGCTTTTGCGGATAGAGTCCTCAGGAAAGCAGAGAGGGCCAAATTGTCTGGGGCATTTGAAGGGGTTCCAGGAGGCAGTGAGGACCAGCATCACTTTTCCCCGGTGGCACCTTTGATGTGGCAGCAAAAGCTGGACGTTTGTCTTTTTTGCTCCAGAGAGCGCCAAAAGTGAAAAAAGGTGCTTTTGCGGATAGACTCCTCAGGAAAGCAGAGAGGGCCAAATTGTCTGGTGCATTTGAAGGGGTTCCAGGAGGCAGTGAGAACCAGCATCACTTTTCCCCGCTGGCACCTTTGCTGTGGCAGCAAAAGCTGGACGTTTGTCTTTTTTGCTCCAGAGAGCGCCCAAAGTGAAAAAAGGTGCTTTTGAGGATAGACTCCTCAGGAAAGCAGAGAGGGCCAAATTGTCTGGGGCATTTGAAGGGGTTCAAGGAGGCAGTGAGGACCAGCATCACTTTTCCCCGGTGGCACCTTTGCTGTGGCAGCAAAAGCTGGACGTTTGTCTTTTTTGCTCCAGAGAGCGCCAAAAGTGAAAAAAGGTGCTTTTGCGGATAGAGTCCTCAGGAAAGCAGAGAGGGCCAAATTGTCTGGTGCATTTGAAGGGGTTCCAGGAGGCAGTGAGAACCAGCATCACTTTTCCCCGCTGGCACCTTTGCTGTGGCAGCAAAAGCTGGACGTTTGTCTTTTTTGCTCCAGACAGCGCCGAAAGTGAAAAAAGGTGCATTTGAGGATAGAGTCCTCAGGAAAGCAGAGAGGGCCAAATTGTCTGGTGCATTTGAAGGGGTTCCAGGAGGCACTGAGGACCAGCATCACTTTTCCCCGCTGGCACCTTTGCTGTGGCAGCAAAAGCTGGACGTTTGTCTTTTTTGCTCCAGAGAGCGCCGAAAGTGAAAAAAGGTGCATTTGAGGATAGAGTCCTCAGGAAAGCAGAGAGGGCCAAATTGTCTGGGGCATTTGAAGGGGTTCCAGGAGGCAGTGAGGACCAGCATCACTTTTCCCCGGTGGCACCTTTGCTGTGGCAGCAAAAGCTGGACGTTTGTCTTTTTTGCTCCAGAGAGCGCCGAAAGTGAAAAAAGGTGCTTTTGCGGATAGAGTCCTCAGGAAAGCAGAGAGGGCCAAATTGTCTGGTGCATTTGAAGGGGTTCCAGGAGGCAGTGAGAACCAGCATCACTTTTCCCCGCTGGCACCTTTGCTGTGGCAGCAAAAGCTGGACGTTTGTCTTTTTTGCTCCAGAGAGCGCCGAAAGTGAAAAAAGGTGCATTTGAGGATAGAGTCCTCAGGAAAGCAGAGAGGGCCAAATTGTCTGGTGCATTTGAAGGGGTTCCAGGACGCAGTGAGGACCAGCATCACTTTTCCCCGCTGGCACCTTTGCTGTGGCAGCAAAAGCTGGACGTTTGTCTTTTTTGCTCCAGAGAGCGCCAAAAGTGAAAAAAGGTGCTTTTGCGGATAGAGTCCTCAGGAAAGCAGATAGGGCCAAATTGTCTGGTGCATTTGAAGGGGTTCCAGGAGGCAGTGAGGACCAGCATCACTTTTCCCCGGTGGCACATTTGCTGTGGCAGCAAAAGCTGGACGTTTGTCTTTTTTGCTCCAGAGAGCGCCGAAAGTGAAAAAAGGTGCTTTTGCGGATAGAGTCCTCAGGAAAGCAGAGAGGGCCAAATTGTCTGGGGCATTTGAAGGGGTTCCAGGAGGCAGTGAGATCCAGCATCACTTTTCCCCGCTGGCACCTTTGCTGTGGCAGCAAAAGCTGGACGTTTGTCTTTTTTGCTCCAGAGAGCGCCGAAAGTGAAAAAAGGTGCTTTTGAGGATAGAGTCCTCAGGAAAGCAGAGAGGGCCAAATTGTCTGGGGCATTTGAAGGGGTTCCAGGAGGCAGTGAGGACCAGCATCACTTTTCCCCGCTGGCACCTTTGCTGTGGCAGCAAAAGCTGGACGTTTGTCTTTTTTGCTCCAGAGAGCGCCAAAAGTGAAAAAAGGTGCTTTTGCGGATAGACTCCTCAGGAAAGCAGAGAGGGCCAAATTGTCTGGTGCATTTGAAGGGGTTCCAGGAGGCAGTGAGAACCAGCATCACTTTTCCCCGCTGGCACCTTTGCTGTGGCAGCAAAAGCTGGACGTTTGTCTTTTTTGCTCCAGAGAGCGCCGAAAGTGAAAAAAGGTGCATTTGAGGATAGAGTCCTCAGGAAAGCAGAGAGGGCCAAATTGTCTGGTGCATTTGAAGGGGTTCCAGGAGGCAGTGAGGACCAGCATCACTTTTCCCCGCTGGCACCTTTGCTGTGGCAGCAAAAGCTGGACGTTTGTCTTTTTTGCTCCAGAGAGCGCCAAAAGTGAAAAAAGGTGCTTTTGCGGATAGAGTCCTCAGGAAAGCAGAGAGGGCCAAATTGTCTGGTGCATTTGAAGGGGTTCCAGGAGGCAGTGAGGACCAGCATCACTTTTCCCCGGTGGCACATTTGCTGTGGCAGCAAAAGCTGGACGTTTGTCTTTTTTGCTCCAAAGAGCGCCGAAAGTGAAAAAAGGTGCTTTTGCGGATAGAGTCCTCAGGAAAGCAGAGAGGGCCAAATTGTCTGGGGCATTTGAAGGGGTTCCAGGAGGTAGTGAGGACCAGCATCACTTTTCCCCGCTGGCACCTTTGCTGTGGCAGCAAAAGCTGGACGTTTGTCTTTTTTGCTCCAGAGAGCGCCAAAAGTGAAAAAAGGTGCTTTTGAGGATAGAGTCCTCAGGAAAGCAGAGAGGGCCAAATTGTCTGGTGCATTTGAAGGGGTTCCAGGAGGCAGTGAGAACCAGCATCACTTTTCCCCGCTGGCACCTTTGCTGTGGCAGCAAAAGCTGGACGTTTGTCTTTTTTGCTCCAGAGAGCGCCGAAAGTGAAAAAAGGTGCCTTTGAGGATAGAGTCCTCAGGAAAGCAGAGAGGGCCAAATTGTCTGGTGCATTTGAAGGGGTTCCAGGAGGCAGTGAGAACCAGCATCACTTTTCCCCGCTGGCACCTTTGCTGTGGCAGCAAAAGCTGGACGTTTGTCTTTTTTGCTCCAGACAGCGCCGAAAGTGAAAAAAGGTGCATTTGAGGATAGAGTCCTCAGGAAAGCAGAGAGGGCCAAATTGTCTGGTGCATTTGAAGGGGTTCCAGGAGGCAGTGAGGACCAGCATCACTTTTCCCCGCTGGCACCTTTGCTGTGGCAGCAAAAGCTGGACGTTTGTCTTTTTTGCTCCAGAGAGCGCCGAAAGTGAAAAAAGGTGCATTTGAGGATAGAGTCCTCAGGAAAGCAGAGAGGGCCAAATTGTCTGGGGCATTTGAAGGGGTTCCAGGAGGCAGTGAGGACCAGCATCACTTTTCCCCGGTGGCACCTTTGCTGTGGCAGCAAAAGCTGGACGTTTGTCTTTTTTGCTCCAGAGAGCGTCCAAAGTGAAAAAAGGTGCTTTTGCGGATAGACTCATCAGGAAGGCAGAGAGGGCCAAATTGTCTGGTGCATTTGAAGGGGTTCCAGG
The DNA here is from genome assembly GCF_965231255.1 of Vanellus vanellus. Classification (NCBI taxonomy): domain Eukaryota; kingdom Metazoa; phylum Chordata; class Aves; order Charadriiformes; family Charadriidae; genus Vanellus; species Vanellus vanellus. The sequence goes on along the minus strand of NW_028128475.1, from coordinate 78,474 downwards.
AGGCAGTGAGAACCAGCATCACTTTTCCCCGCTGGCACCTTTGCTGTGGCAGCAAAAGCTGGACGTTTGTCTTTTTTGCTCCAGAGAGCGCCCAAAGTGAAAAAAGGTGCTTTTGCGGATAGAGTCCTCAGGAAAGCAGAGAGGGCCAAATTGTCTGGGGCATTTGAAGGGGTTCCAGGAGGCAGTGAGGACCAGCATCACTTTTCCCCGGTGGCACCTTTGATGTGGCAGCAAAAGCTGGACGTTTGTCTTTTTTGCTCCAGAGAGCGCCAAAAGTGAAAAAAGGTGCTTTTGCGGATAGACTCCTCAGGAAAGCAGAGAGGGCCAAATTGTCTGGTGCATTTGAAGGGGTTCCAGGAGGCAGTGAGAACCAGCATCACTTTTCCCCGCTGGCACCTTTGCTGTGGCAGCAAAAGCTGGACGTTTGTCTTTTTTGCTCCAGAGAGCGCCAAAAGTGAAAAAAGGTGCTTTTGAGGATAGACTCCTCAGGAAAGCAGAGAGGGCCAAATTGTCTGGGGCATTTGAAGGGGTTCAAGGAGGCAGTGAGGACCAGCATCACTTTTCCCCGGTGGCACCTTTGCTGTGGCAGCAAAAGCTGGACGTTTGTCTTTTTTGCTCCAGAGAGCGCCAAAAGTGAAAAAAGGTGCTTTTGCGGATAGAGTCCTCAGGAAAGCAGAGAGGGCCAAATTGTCTGGTGCATTTGAAGGGGTTCCAGGAGGCAGTGAGAACCAGCATCACTTTTCCCCGCTGGCACCTTTGCTGTGGCAGCAAAAGCTGGACGTTTGTCTTTTTTGCTCCAGACAGCGCCGAAAGTGAAAAAAGGTGCATTTGAGGATAGAGTCCTCAGGAAAGCAGAGAGGGCCAAATTGTCTGGTGCATTTGAAGGGGTTCCAGGAGGCACTGAGGACCAGCATCACTTTTCCCCGCTGGCACCTTTGCTGTGGCAGCAAAAGCTGGACGTTTGTCTTTTTTGCTCCAGAGAGCGCCGAAAGTGAAAAAAGGTGCATTTGAGGATAGAGTCCTCAGGAAAGCAGAGAGGGCCAAATTGTCTGGGGCATTTGAAGGGGTTCCAGGAGGCAGTGAGGACCAGCATCACTTTTCCCCGGTGGCACCTTTGCTGTGGCAGCAAAAGCTGGACGTTTGTCTTTTTTGCTCCAGAGAGCGCCAAAAGTGAAAAAAGGTGCTTTTGCGGATAGAGTCCTCAGGAAAGCAGAGAGGGCCAAATTGTCTGGTGCATTTGAAGGGGTTCCAGGAGGCAGTGAGAACCAGCATCACTTTTCCCCGCTGGCACCTTTGCTGTGGCAGCAAAAGCTGGACGTTTGTCTTTTTTGCTCCAGAGAGCGCCGAAAGTGAAAAAAGGTGCCTTTGAGGATAGAGTCCTCAGGAAAGCAGAGAGGGCCAAATTGTCTGGTGCATTTGAAGGGGTTCCAGGAGGCAGTGAGGACCAGCATCACTTTTCCCCGCTGGCACCTTTGCTGTGGCAGCAAAAGCTGGACGTTTGTCTTTTTTGCTCCAGAGAGCGCCAAAAGTGAAAAAAGGTGCTTTTGCGGATAGAGTCCTCAGGAAAGCAGATAGGGCCAAATTGTCTGGTGCATTTGAAGGGGTTCCAGGAGGCAGTGAGGACCAGCATCACTTTTCCCCGGTGGCACATTTGCTGTGGCAGCAAAAGCTGGACGTTTGTCTTTTTTGCTCCAGAGAGCGCCGAAAGTGAAAAAAGGTGCTTTTGCGGATAGAGTCCTCAGGAAAGCAGAGAGGGCCAAATTGTCTGGGGCATTTGAAGGGGTTCCAGGAGGCAGTGAGATCCAGCATCACTTTTCCCCGCTGGCACCTTTGCTGTGGCAGCAAAAGCTGGACGTTTGTCTTTTTTGCTCCAGAGAGCGCCGAAAGTGAAAAAAGGTGCTTTTGAGGATAGAGTCCTCAGGAAAGCAGAGAGGGCCAAATTGTCTGGGGCATTTGAAGGGGTTCCAGGAGGCAGTGAGGACCAGCATCACTTTTCCCCGCTGGCACCTTTGCTGTGGCAGCAAAAGCTGGACGTTTGTCTTTTTTGCTCCAGAGAGCGCCAAAAGTGAAAAAAGGTGCTTTTGCGGATAGACTCCTCAGGAAAGCAGAGAGGGCCAAATTGTCTGGTGCATTTGAAGGGGTTCCAGGAGGCAGTGAGAACCAGCATCACTTTTCCCCGCTGGCACCTTTGCTGTGGCAGCAAAAGCTGGACGTTTGTCTTTTTTGCTCCAGAGAGCGCCGAAAGTGAAAAAAGGTGCATTTGAGGATAGAGTCCTCAGGAAAGCAGAGAGGGCCAAATTGTCTGGTGCATTTGAAGGGGTTCCAGGAGGCAGTGAGGACCAGCATCACTTTTCCCCGCTGGCACCTTTGCTGTGGCAGCAAAAGCTGGACGTTTGTCTTTTTTGCTCCAGAGAGCGCCAAAAGTGAAAAAAGGTGCTTTTGCGGATAGAGTCCTCAGGAAAGCAGAGAGGGCCAAATTGTCTGGTGCATTTGAAGGGGTTCCAGGAGGCAGTGAGGACCAGCATCACTTTTCCCCGGTGGCACATTTGCTGTGGCAGCAAAAGCTGGACGTTTGTCTTTTTTGCTCCAAAGAGCGCCGAAAGTGAAAAAAGGTGCTTTTGCGGATAGAGTCCTCAGGAAAGCAGAGAGGGCCAAATTGTCTGGGGCATTTGAAGGGGTTCCAGGAGGTAGTGAGGACCAGCATCACTTTTCCCCGCTGGCACCTTTGCTGTGGCAGCAAAAGCTGGACGTTTGTCTTTTTTGCTCCAGAGAGCGCCAAAAGTGAAAAAAGGTGCTTTTGAGGATAGAGTCCTCAGGAAAGCAGAGAGGGCCAAATTGTCTGGGGCATTTGAAGGGGATCCAGGAGGCAGTGAGAACCAGCATCACTTTTCCCCGCTGGCACCTTTGCTGTGGCAGCAAAAGCTGGACGTTTGTCTTTTTTGCTCCAGAGAGCGCCGAAAGTGAAAAAAGGTGCCTTTGAGGATAGAGTCCTCAGGAAAGCAGAGAGGGCCAAATTGTCTGGGGCATTTGAAGGGGTTCCAGGAGGCAGTGAGAACCAGCATCACTTTTCCCCGCTGGCACCTTTGCTGTGGCAGCAAAAGCTGGACGTTTGTCTTTTTTGCTCCAGACAGCGCCGAAAGTGAAAAAAGGTGCATTTGAGGATAGAGTCCTCAGGAAAGCAGAGAGGGCCAAATTGTCTGGTGCATTTGAAGGGGTTCCAGGAGGCAGTGAGGACCAGCATCACTTTTCCCCGCTGGCACCTTTGCTGTGGCAGCAAAAGCTGGACGTTTGTCTTTTTTGCTCCAGACAGAGCCGAAAGTGAAAAAAGGTGCATTTGAGGATAGAGTCCTCAGGAAAGCAGAGAGGGCCAAATTGTCTGGTGCATTTGAAGGGGTTCCAGGAGGCAGTGAGAACCAGCATCACTTTTCCCCGCTGGCACCTTTGCTGTGGCAGCAAAAGCTGGACGTTTGTCTTTTTTGCTCCAGAGAGCGCCGAAAGTGAAAAAAGGTGCTTTTGAGGATAGACTCCTCAGGAAAGCAGAGAGGGCCAAATTGTCTGGGGCATTTGAAGGGGTTCCAGGAGGCAGTGAGGACCAGCATCACTTTTCCCCGCTGGCACCTTTGCTGTGGCAGCAAAAGCTGGACGTTTGTCTTTTTTGCTCCAGAGAGCGCCCAAAGTGAAAAAAGGTGCTTTTGCGGATAGAGTCCTCAGGAAAGCAGAGAGGGCCAAATTGTCTGGGGCATTTGAAGGTGTTCCAGGAGGCAGTGAGGACCAGCATCACTTTTCCGCGGTGGCACCTTTGCTGTGGCAGCAAAAGCTGGACGTTTGTCTTTTTTGCTCCAGAGAGCGCCAAAAGTGAAAAAAGGTGCTTTTGCGGATAGACTCCTCAGGAAAGCAGAGAGGGCCAAATTGTCTGGTGCATTTGAAGGGGTTCCAGGAGGCAGTGAGAACCAGCATCACTTTTCCCCGCTGGCACCTTTGCTGTGGCAGCAAAAGCTGGACGTTTGTCTTTTTTGCTCCAGACAGCGCCGAAAGTGAAAAAAGGTGCATTTGAGGATAGAGTCCTCAGGAAAGCAGAGAGGGCCAAATTGTCTGGTGCATTTGAAGGGGTTCCAGGAGGCAGTGAGAACCAGCATCACTTTTCCCCGCTGGCACCTTTGCTGTGGCAGCAAAAGCTGGACGTTTGTCTTTTTTGCTCCAGAGAGCGCCAAAAGTGAAAAAAGGTGCTTTTGCGGATAGAGTCCTCAGGAAAGCAGAGAGGGCCAAATTGTCTGGTGCATTTGAAGGGGTTCCAGGAGGCAGTGAGAACCAGCATCACTTTTCCCCGGTGGCACCTTTGCTGTGGCAGCAAAAGCTGGACGTTTGTCTTTTTTGCTCCAGAGAGCGCCCAAAGTGAAAAAAGGTGCTTTTGCGGATAGACTCCTCAGGAAAGCAGAGAGGGCCAAATTGTCTGGTGCATTTGAAGGGGTTCCAGGAGGCAGTGAGGACCAGCATCACTTTTCCCCGCTGGCACCTTTGCTGTGGCAGCAAAAGCTGGACGTTTGTCTTTTTTGCTCCAGAGAGCGCCGAAAGTGAAAAAAGGTGCTTTTGCGGATAGAGTCCTCAGGAAAGCAGAGAGGGCCAAATTGTCTGGTGCATTTGAAGGGGTTCCAGGAGGCAGTGAGAACCAGCATCACTTTTCCCCGGTGGCACATTTGCTGTGGCAGCAAAAGCTGGACGTTTGTCTTTTTTGCTCCAGAGAGCGCCGAAAGTGAAAAAAGGTGCCTTTGAGGATAGAGTCCTCAGGAAAGCAGAGAGGGCCAAATTGTCTGGGGCATTTGAAGGGGTTCCAGGAGGCAGTGAGAACCAGCATCACTTTTCCCCGGTGGCACCTTTGCTGTGGCAGCAAAAGCTGGACGTTTGTCTTTTTTGCTCCAGAGAGCGCCAAAAGTGAAAAAAGGTGCTTTTGCGGATAGAGTCCTCAGGAAAGCAGAGAGGGCCAAATTGTCTGGGGCATTTGAAGGGGTTCCAGGAGGCAGTGAGAACCAGCATCACTTTTCCCCGCTGGCACCTTTGCTGTGGCAGCAAAAGCTGGACGTTTGTCTTTTTTGCTCCAGAGAGCGCCCAAAGTGAAAAAAGGTGCTTTTGCGGATAGAGTCCTCAGGAAAGCAGAGAGGGCCAAATTGTCTGGGGCATTTGAAGGGGTTCCAGGAGGCAGTGAGGACCAGCATCACTTTTCCCCGCTGGCACCTTTGATGTGGCAGCAAAAGCTGGACGTTTGTCTTTTTTGCTCCAGAGAGCGCCAAAAGTGAAAAAAGGTGCTTTTGCGGATAGACTCCTCAGGAAAGCAGAGAGGGCCAAATTGTCTGGTGCATTTGAAGGGGTTCCAGGAGGCAGTGAGGACCAGCATCACTTTTCCCCGGTGGCACATTTGCTGTGGCAGCAAAAGCTGGACGTTTGTCTTTTTTGCTCCAGAGAGCGCCCAAAGTGAAAAAAGGTGCTTTTGAGGATAGACTCCTCAGGAAAGCAGAGAGGGCCAAATTGTCTGGTGCATTTGAAGGGGTTCCAGGAGGCAGTGAGGACCAGCATCACTTTTCCCCGCTGGCACCTTTGCTGTGGCAGCAAAAGCTGGACGTTTGTCTTTTTTGCTCCAGAGAGCGCCAAAAGTGAAAAAAGGTGCTTTTGCGGATAGAGTCCTCAGGAAAGCAGAGAGGGCCAAATTGTCTGGTGCATTTGAAGGGGATCCAGGAGGCAGTGAGAACCAGCATCACTTTTCCCCGGTGGCACATTTGCTGTGGCAGCAAAAGCTGGACGTTTGTCTTTTTTGCTCCAGAGAGCGCCGAAAGTGAAAAAAGGTGCTTTTGCGGATAGAGTCCTCAGGAAAGCAGAGAGGGCCAAATTGTCTGGGGCATTTGAAGGGGTTCCAGGAGGTAGTGAGGACCAGCATCACTTTTCCCCGGTGGCACCTTTGCTGTGGCAGCAAAAGCTGGACGTTTGTCTTTTTTGCTCCAGAGAGCGCCGAAAGTGAAAAAAGGTGCTTTTGAGGATAGAGTCCTCAGGAAAGCAGAGAGGGCCAAATTGTCTGGGGCATTTGAAGGGGTTCCAGGAGGCAGTGAGGACCAGCATCACTTTTCCCCGCTGGCACCTTTGCTGTGGCAGCAAAAGCTGGACGTTTGTCTTTTTTGCTCCAGAGAGCGCCAAAAGTGAAAAAAGGTGCTTTTGCGGATAGAGTCCTCAGGAAAGCAGAGAGGGCCAAATTGTCTGGTGCATTTGAAGGGGTTCCAGGAGGCAGTGAGAACCAGCATCACTTTTCCCCGCTGGCACCTTTGCTGTGGCAGCAAAAGCTGGACGTTTGTCTTTTTTGCTCCAGAGAGCGCCGAAAGTGAAAAAAGGTGCATTTGAGGATAGAGTCCTCAGGAAAGCAGAGAGGGCCAAATTGTCTGGTGCATTTGAAGGGGTTCCAGGAGGCAGTGAGGACCAGCATCACTTTTCCCCGCTGGCACCTTTGCTGTGGCAGCAAAAGCTGGACGTTTGTCTTTTTTGCTCCAGAGAGCGCCAAAAGTGAAAAAAGGTGCTTTTGCGGATAGAGTCCTCAGGAAAGCAGAGAGGGCCAAATTGTCTGGTGCATTTGAAGGGGTTCCAGGAGGCAGTGAGGACCAGCATCACTTTTCCCCGCTGGCACCTTTGCTGTGGCAGCAAAAGCTGGACGTTTGTCTTTTTTGCTCCAGAGAGCGCCAAAAGTGAAAAAAGGTGCTTTTGCGGATAGAGTCCTCAGGAAAGCAGAGAGGGCCAAATTGTCTGGTGCATTTGAAGGGGTTCCAGGAGGCAGTGAGGACCAGCATCACTTTTCCCCGGTGGCACATTTGCTGTGGCAGCAAAAGCTGGACGTTTGTCTTTTTTGCTCCAGAGAGCGCCGAAAGTGAAAAAAGGTGCTTTTGCGGATAGAGTCCTCAGGAAAGCAGAGAGGGCCAAATTGTCTGGGGCATTTGAAGGGGTTCCAGGAGGTAGTGAGGACCAGCATCACTTTTCCCCGCTGGCACCTTTGCTGTGGCAGCAAAAGCTGGACGTTTGTCTTTTTTGCTCCAGAGAGCGCCAAAAGTGAAAAAAGGTGCTTTTGAGGATAGAGTCCTCAGGAAAGCAGAGAGGGCCAAATTGTCTGGTGCATTTGAAGGGGATCCAGGAGGCAGTGAGAACCAGCATCACTTTTCCCCGCTGGCACCTTTGCTGTGGCAGCAAAAGCTGGACGTTTGTCTTTTTTGCTCCAGAGAGCGCCGAAAGTGAAAAAAGGTGCCTTTGAGGATAGAGTCCTCAGGAAAGCAGAGAGGGCCAAATTGTCTGGTGCATTTGAAGGGGTTCCAGGAGGCAGTGAGAACCAGCATCACTTTTCCCCGCTGGCACCTTTGCTGTGGCAGCAAAAGCTGGACGTTTGTCTTTTTTGCTCCAGACAGCGCCGAAAGTGAAAAAAGGTGCATTTGAGGATAGAGTCCTCAGGAAAGCAGAGAGGGCCAAATTGTCTGGTGCATTTGAAGGGGTTCCAGGAGGCAGTGAGGACCAGCATCACTTTTCCCCGCTGGCACCTTTGCTGTGGCAGCAAAAGCGGGACGTTTGTCTTTTTTGCTCCAGACAGAGCCGAAAGTGAAAAAAGGTGCATTTGAGGATAGAGTCCTCAGGAAAGCAGAGAGGGCCAAATTGTCTGGTGCATTTGAAGGGGTTCCAGGAGGCAGTGAGGACCAGCATCACTTTTCCCCGGTGGCACATTTGCTGTGGCAGCAAAAGCTGGACGTTTGTCTTTTTTGCTCCAGAGAGCGCCGAAAGTGAAAAAAGGTGCTTTTGCGGATAGAGTCCTCAGGAAAGCAGAGAGGGCCAAATTGTCTGGGGCATTTGAAGGGGTTCCAGGAGGTAGTGAGGACCAGCATCACTTTTCCCCGGTGGCACCTTTGCTGTGGCAGCAAAAGCTGGACGTTTGTCTTTTTTGCTCCAGAGAGCGCCGAAAGTGAAAAAAGGTGCTTTTGAGGATAGAGTCCTCAGGAAAGCAGAGAGGGCCAAATTGTCTGGGGCATTTGAAGGGGTTCCAGGAGGCAGTGAGGACCAGCATCACTTTTCCCCGCTGGCACCTTTGCTGTGGCAGCAAAAGCTGGACGTTTGTCTTTTTTGCTCCAGAGAGCGCCAAAAGTGAAAAAAGGTGCTTTTGCGGATAGAGTCCTCAGGAAAGCAGAGAGGGCCAAATTGTCTGGTGCATTTGAAGGGGTTCCAGGAGGCAGTGAGAACCAGCATCACTTTTCCCCGCTGGCACCTTTGCTGTGGCAGCAAAAGCTGGACGTTTGTCTTTTTTGCTCCAGAGAGCGCCGAAAGTGAAAAAAGGTGCATTTGAGGATAGAGTCCTCAGGAAAGCAGAGAGGGCCAAATTGTCTGGTGCATTTGAAGGGGTTCCAGGAGGCAGTGAGGACCAGCATCACTTTTCCCCGCTGGCACCTTTGCTGTGGCAGCAAAAGCTGGACGTTTGTCTTTTTTGCTCCAGAGAGCGCCAAAAGTGAAAAAAGGTGCTTTTGCGGATAGAGTCCTCAGGAAAGCAGAGAGGGCCAAATTGTCTGGTGCATTTGAAGGGGTTCCAGGAGGCAGTGAGGACCAGCATCACTTTTCCCCGCTGGCACCTTTGCTGTGGCAGCAAAAGCTGGACGTTTGTCTTTTTTGCTCCAGAGAGCGCCAAAAGTGAAAAAAGGTGCTTTTGCGGATAGAGTCCTCAGGAAAGCAGAGAGGGCCAAATTGTCTGGTGCATTTGAAGGGGTTCCAGGAGGCAGTGAGGACCAGCATCACTTTTCCCCGGTGGCACATTTGCTGTGGCAGCAAAAGCTGGACGTTTGTCTTTTTTGCTCCAGAGAGCGCCGAAAGTGAAAAAAGGTGCTTTTGCGGATAGAGTCCTCAGGAAAGCAGAGAGGGCCAAATTGTCTGGGGCATTTGAAGGGGTTCCAGGAGGTAGTGAGGACCAGCATCACTTTTCCCCGCTGGCACCTTTGCTGTGGCAGCAAAAGCTGGACGTTTGTCTTTTTTGCTCCAGAGAGCGCCAAAAGTGAAAAAAGGTGCTTTTGAGGATAGAGTCCTCAGGAAAGCAGAGAGGGCCAAATTGTCTGGTGCATTTGAAGGGGATCCAGGAGGCAGTGAGAACCAGCATCACTTTTCCCCGCTGGCACCTTTGCTGTGGCAGCAAAAGCTGGACGTTTGTCTTTTTTGCTCCAGAGAGCGCCGAAAGTGAAAAAAGGTGCCTTTGAGGATAGAGTCCTCAGGAAAGCAGAGAGGGCCAAATTGTCTGGTGCATTTGAAGGGGTTCCAGGAGGCAGTGAGAACCAGCATCACTTTTCCCCGCTGGCACCTTTGCTGTGGCAGCAAAAGCTGGACGTTTGTCTTTTTTGCTCCAGACAGCGCCGAAAGTGAAAAAAGGTGCATTTGAGGATAGAGTCCTCAGGAAAGCAGAGAGGGCCAAATTGTCTGGTGCATTTGAAGGGGTTCCAGGAGGCAGTGAGGACCAGCATCACTTTTCCCCGCTGGCACCTTTGCTGTGGCAGCAAAAGCGGGACGTTTGTCTTTTTTGCTCCAGACAGAGCCGAAAGTGAAAAAAGGTGCATTTGAGGATAGAGTCCTCAGGAAAGCAGAGAGGGCCAAATTGTCTGGTGCATTTGAAGGGGTTCCAGGAGGCAGTGAGAACCAGCATCACTTTTCCCCGCTGGCACCTTTGCTGTGGCAGCAAAAGCTGGACGTTTGTCTTTTTTGCTCCAGAGAGCGCCGAAAGTGAAAAAAGGTGCTTTTGAGGATAGACTCCTCAGGAAAGCAGAGAGGGCCAAATTGTCTGGGGCATTTGAAGGGGTTCCAGGAGGCAGTGAGGACCAGCATCACTTTTCCCCGCTGGCACCTTTGCTGTGGCAGCAAAAGCTGGACGTTTGTCTTTTTTGCTCCAGAGAGCGCCAAAAGTGAAAAAAGGTGCTTTTGCGGATAGACTCCTCAGGAAAGCAGAGAGGGCCAAATTGTCTGGTGCATTTGAAGGGGTTCCAGGAGGCAGTGAGAACCAGCATCACTTTTCCCCGCTGGCACCTTTGCTGTGGCAGCAAAAGCTGGACGTTTGTCTTTTTTGCTCCAGACAGCGCCGAAAGTGAAAAAAGGTGCATTTGAGGATAGAGTCCTCAGGAAAGCAGAGAGGGCCAAATTGTCTGGTGCATTTGAAGGGGTTCCAGGAGGCAGTGAGAACCAGCATCACTTTTCCCCGCTGGCACCTTTGCTGTGGCAGCAAAAGCTGGACGTTTGTCTTTTTTGCTCCAGAGAGCGCCAAAAGTGAAAAAAGGTGCTTTTGCGGATAGAGTCCTCAGGAAAGCAGAGAGGGCCAAATTGTCTGGGGCATTTGAAGGGGTTCCAGGAGGCAGTGAGAACCAGCATCACTTTTCCCCGGTGGCACCTTTGCTGTGGCAGCAAAAGCTGGACGTTTGTCTTTTTTGCTCCAGAGAGCGCCCAAAGTGAAAAAAGGTGCTTTTGCGGATAGACTCCTCAGGAAAGCAGAGAGGGCCAAATTGTCTGGTGCATTTGAAGGGGTTCCAGGAGGCAGTGAGGACCAGCATCACTTTTCCCCGCTGGCACCTTTGCTGTGGCAGCAAAAGCTGGACGTTTGTCTTTTTTGCTCCAGAGAGCGCCGAAAGTGAAAAAAGGTGCTTTTGCGGATAGAGTCCTCAGGAAAGCAGAGAGGGCCAAATTGTCTGGGGCATTTGAAGGGGTTCCAGGAGGCAGTGAGAACCAGCATCACTTTTCCCCGGTGGCACATTTGCTGTGGCAGCAAAAGCTGGACGTTTGTCTTTTTTGCTCCAGAGAGCGCCGAAAGTGAAAAAAGGTGCCTTTGAGGATAGAGTCCTCAGGAAAGCAGAGAGGGCCAAATTGTCTGGGGCATTTGAAGGGGTTCCAGGAGGTAGTGAGGACCAGCATCACTTTTCCCCGCTGGCACCTTTGCTGTGGCAGCAAAAGCTGGACGTTTGTCTTTTTTGCTCCAGAGAGCGCCAAAAGTGAAAAAAGGTGCTTTTGCGGATAGACTCCTCAGGAAAGCAGAGAGGGCCAAATTGTCTGGTGCATTTGAAGGGGATCCAGGAGGCAGTGAGAACCAGCATCACTTTTCCCCGGTGGCACCTTTGCTGTGGCAGCAAAAGCTGGACGTTTGTCTTTTTTGCTCCAGAGAGCGCCCAAAGTGAAAAAAGGTGCCTTTGAGGATAGAGTCCTCAGGAAAGCAGAGAGGGCCAAATTGTCTGGTGCATTTGAAGGGGTTCCAGGAGGCAGTGAGAACCAGCATCACTTTTCACCGCTGGCACCTTTGCTGTGGCAGCAAAAGCTGGACGTTTGTCTTTTTTGCTCCAGAGAGCGCCGAAAGTGAAAAAAGGTGCATTTGAGGATAGAGTCCTCAGGAAAGCAGAGAGGGCCAAATTGTCTGGTGCATTTGAAGGGGTTCCAGGAGGCAGTGAGGACCAGCATCACTTTTCCCCGCTGGCACCTTTGCTGTGGCAGCAAAAGCTGGACGTTTGTCTTTTTTGCTCCAGAGAGCGCCGAAAGTGAAAAAAGGTGCTTTTGAGGATAGACTCCTCAGGAAAGCAGAGAGGGCCAAATTGTCTGGGGCATTTGAAGGGGTTCCAGGAGGCAGTGAGGACCAGCATCACTTTTCCCCGCTGGCACCTTTGCTGTGGCAGCAAAAGCTGGACGTTTGTCTTTTTTGCTCCAGAGAGCGCCAAAAGTGAAAAAAGGTGCTTTTGCGGATAGACTCCTCAGGAAAGCAGAGAGGGCCAAATTGTCTGGTGCATTTGAAGGGGTTCCAGGAGGCAGTGAGAACCAGCATCACTTTTCCCCGCTGGGACCTTTGCTGTGGCAGCAAAAGCTGGACGTTTGTCTTTTTTGCTCCAGACAGCGCCGAAAGTGAAAAAAGGTGCATTTGAGGATAGAGTCCTCAGGAAAGCAGAGAGGGCCAAATTGTCTGGGGCATTTGAAGGGGTTCCAGGAGGCAGTGAGGACCAGCATCACTTTTCCCCGCTGGCACCTTTGCTGTGGCAGCAAAAGCTGGACGTTTGTCTTTTTTGCTCCAGAGAGCGCCAAAAGTGAAGAAAGGTGCTTTTGCGGATAGAGTCCTCAGGAAAGCAGAGAGGGCCAAATTGTCTGGTGCATTTGAAGGGGTTCCAGGAGGCAGTGAGAACCAGCATCACTTTTCCCCGCTGGCACCTTTGCTGTGGCAGCAAAAGCTGGACGTTTGTCTTTTTTGCTCCAGAGAGCGCCGAAAGTGAAAAAAGGTGCTTTTGCGGATAGAGTCCTCAGGAAAGCAGAGAGGGCCAAATTGTCTGGTGCATTTGAAGGGGATCCAGGAGGCAGTGAGAACCAGCATCACTTTTCCCCGCTGGCACCTTTGCTGTGGCAGCAAAAGCTGGACGTTTGTCTTTTTTGCTCCAGAGAGCGCCGAAAGTGAAAAAAGGTGCCTTTGAGGATAGAGTCCTGAGGAAAGCAGAGAGGGCCAAATTGTCTGGTGCATTTGAAGGGGTTCCAGGAGGCAGTGAGAACCAGCATCACTTTTCCCCGCTGGCACCTTTGCTGTGGCAGCAAAAGCTGGACGTTTGTCTTTTTTGCTCCAGAGAGCGCCGAAAGTGAAAAAAGGTGCTTTTGAGGATAGAGTCCTCAGGAAAGCAGAGAGGGCCAAATTGTCTGGTGCATTTGAAGGGGTTCCAGGAGGCAGTGAGGACCAGCATCACTTTTCCCCGCTGGCACCTTTGCTGTGGCAGCAAAAGCTGGACGTTTGTCTTTTTTGCTCCAGACAGAGCCGAAAGTGAAAAAAGGTGCATTTGAGGATAGAGTCCTCAGGAAAGCAGAGAGGGCCAAATTGTCTGGTGCATTTGAAGGGGTTCCAGGAGGCAGTGAGAACCAGCATCACTTTTCCCCGCTGGCACCTTTGCTGTGGCAGCAAAAGCTGGACGTTTGTCTTTTTTGCTCCAGACAGCGCCGAAAGTGAAAAAAGGTGCTTTTGAGGATAGACTCCTCAGGAAAGCAGAGAGGGCCAAATTGTCTGGTGCATTTGAAGGGGTTCCAGGAGGCAGTGAGGACCAGCATCACTTTTCCCCGCTGGCACCTTTGCTGTGGCAGCAAAAGCTGGACGTTTGTCTTTTTTGCTCCAGAGAGCGCCAAAAGTGAAAAAAGGTGCTTTTGCGGATAGAGTCCTCAGGAAAGCAGAGAGGGCCAAATTGTCTGGGGCATTTGAAGGGGTTCCAGGAGGCAGTGAGAACCAGCATCACTTTTCCCCGCTGGCACCTTTGCTGTGGCAGCAAAAGCTGGACGTTTGTCTTTTTTGCTCCAGAGAGCGCCGAAAGTGAAAAAAGGTGCTTTTGAGGATAGAGTCCTCAGGAAAGCAGAGAGGGCCAAATTGTCTGGGGCATTTGAAGGGGTTCCAGGAGGCAGTGAGGACCAGCATCACTTTTCCCCGCTGGCACCTTTGCTGTGGCAGCAAAAGCTGGACGTTTGTCTTTTTTGCTCCAGAGAGCGCCAAAAGTGAAAAAAGGTGCTTTTGCGGATAGACTCCTCAGGAAAGCAGAGAGGGCCAAATTGTCTGGTGCATTTGAAGGGGTTCCAGGAGGCAGTGAGAACCAGCATCACTTTTCCCCGCTGGCACCTTTGCTGTGGCAGCAAAAGCTGGACGTTTGTCTTTTTTGCTCCAGAGAGCGCCCAAAGTGAAAAAAGGTGCTTTTGAGGATAGACTCCTCAGGAAAGCAGAGAGGGCCAAATTGTCTGGGGCATTTGAAGGGGTTCAAGGAGGCAGTGAGGACCAGCATCACTTTTCCCCGCTGGCACCTTTGCTGTGGCAGCAAAAGCTGGACGTTTGTCTTTTTTGCTCCAGAGAGCGCCGAAAGTGAAAAAAGGTGCTTTTGAGGATAGAGTCCTCAGGAAAGCAGAGAGGGCCAAATTGTCTGGGGCATTTGAAGGGGTTCCAGGAGGCAGTGAGGACCAGCATCACTTTTCCCCGCTGGCACCTTTGCTGTGGCAGCAAAAGCTGGACGTTTGTCTTTTTTGCTCCAGAGAGCGCCAAAAGTGAAAAAAGGTGCTTTTGCGGATAGAGTCCTCAGGAAAGCAGAGAGGGCCAAATTGTCTGGTGCATTTGAAGGGGTTCCAGGAGGCAGTGAGAACCAGCATCACTTTTCCCCGCTGGCACCTTTGCTGTGGCAGCAAAAGCTGGACGTTTGTCTTTTTTGCTCCAGAGAGCGCCGAAAGTGAAAAAAGGTGCATTTGAGGATAGAGTCCTCAGGAAAGCAGAGAGGGCCAAATTGTCTGGTGCATTTGAAGGGGTTCCAGGAGGCAGTGAGGACCAGCATCACTTTTCCCCGCTGGCACCTTTGCTGTGGCAGCAAAAGCTGGACGTTTGTCTTTTTTGCTCCAGAGAGCGCCAAAAGTGAAAAAAGGTGCTTTTGAGGATAGAGTCCTCAGGAAAGCAGAGAGGGCCAAATTGTCTGGTGCATTTGAAGGGGTTCCAGGAGGCAGTGAGGACCAGCATCACTTTTCCCCGGTGGCACATTTGCTGTGGCAGCAAAAGCTGGACGTTTGTCTTTTTTGCTCCAGAGAGCGCCGAAAGTGAAAAAAGGTGCTTTTGCGGATAGAGTCCTCAGGAAAGCAGAGAGGGCCAAATTGTCTGGTGCATTTGAAGGGGATCCAGGAGGCAGTGAGAACCAGCATCACTTTTCCCCGCTGGCACCTTTGCTGTGGCAGCAAAAGCTGGACGTTTGTCTTTTTTGCTCCAGAGAGCGCCGAAAGTGAAAAAAGGTGCCTTTGAGGATAGAGTCCTCAGGAAAGCAGAGAGGGCCAAATTGTCTGGTGCATTTGAAGGGGTTCCAGGAGGCAGTGAGAACCAGCATCACTTTTCCCCGCTGGCACCTTTGCTGTGGCAGCAAAAGCTGGACGTTTGTCTTTTTTGCTCCAGACAGCGCCGAAAGTGAAAAAAGGTGCATTTGAGGTTAGAGTCCTCAGGAAAGCAGAGAGGGCCAAATTGTCTGGTGCATTTGAAGGGGTTCCAGGAGGCACTGAGGACCAGCATCACTTTTCCCCGCTGGCACCTTTGCTGTGGCAGCAAAAGCTGGACGTTTGTCTTTTTTGCTCCAGAGAGCGCCAAAAGTGAAAAAAGGTGCTTTTGCGGATAGACTCCTCAGGAAAGCAGAGAGGGCCAAATTGTCTGGTGCATTTGAAGGGGTTCCAGGAGGCAGTGAGAACCAGCATCACTTTTCCCCACTGGCACCTTTGCTGTGGCAGCAAAAGCTGGACGTTTGTCTTTTTTGCTCCAGACAGCGCCGAAAGTGAAAAAAGGTGCTTTTGCGGATAGAGTCCTCAGGAAAGCAGAGAGGGCCAAATTGTCTGGGGCATTTGAAGGGGTTCCAGGAGGCAGTGAGAACCAGCATCACTTTTCCCCGCTGGCACCTTTGCTGTGGCAGCAAAAGCTGGACGTTTGTCTTTTTTGCTCCAGAGAGCGCCAAAAGTGAAAAAAGGTGCTTTTGCGGATAGAGTCCTCAGGAAAGCAGAGAGGGCCAAATTGTCTGGGGCATTTGAAGGGGTTCCAGGAGGCAGTGAGAACCAGCATCACTTTTCCCCGGTGGCACCTTTGCTGTGGCAGCAAAAGCTGGACGTTTGTCTTTTTTGCTCCAGAGAGCGCCAAAAGTGAAAAAAGGTGCTTTTGCGGATAGAGTCCTCAGGAAAGCAGAGAGGGCCAAATTGTCTGGGGCATTTGAAGGGGTTCCAGGAGGCAGTGAGAACCAGCATCACTTTTCCCCGCTGGCACCTTTGCTGTGGCAGCAAAAGCTGGACGTTTGTCTTTTTTGCTCCAGAGAGCGCCCAAAGTGAAAAAAGGTGCTTTTGCGGATAGAGTCCTCAGGAAAGCAGAGAGGGCCAAATTGTCTGGGGCATTTGAAGGGGTTCCAGGAGGCAGTGAGGACCAGCATCACTTTTCCCCGCTGGCACCTTTGATGTGGCAGCAAAAGCTGGACGTTTGTCTTTTTTGCTCCAGAGAGCGCCAAAAGTGAAAAAAGGTGCTTTTGCGGATAGACTCCTCAGGAAAGCAGAGAGGGCCAAATTGTCTGGTGCATTTGAAGGGGTTCCAGGAGGCAGTGAGGACCAGCATCACTTTTCCCCGGTGGCACATTTGCTGTGGCAGCAAAAGCTGGACGTTTGTCTTTTTTGCTCCAGAGAGCGCCCAAAGTGAAAAAAGGTGCTTTTGAGGATAGACTCCTCAGGAAAGCAGAGAGGGCCAAATTGTCTGGTGCATTTGAAGGGGTTCCAGGAGGCAGTGAGGACCAGCATCACTTTTCCCCGGTGGCACATTTGCTGTGGCAGCAAAAGCTGGACGTTTGTCTTTTTTGCTCCAGAGAGCGCCAAAAGTGAAAAAAGGTGCTTTTGCGGATAGAGTCCTCAGGAAAGCAGAGAGGGCCAAATTGTCTGGTGCATTTGAAGGGGATCCAGGAGGCAGTGAGAACCAGCATCACTTTTCCCCGGTGGCACATTTGCTGTGGCAGCAAAAGCTGGACGTTTGTCTTATTTGCTCCAGAGAGCGCCGAAAGTGAAAAAAGGTGCTTTTGCGGATAGAGTCCTCAGGAAAGCAGAGAGGGCCAAATTGTCTGGGGCATTTGAAGGGGTTCCAGGAGGTAGTGAGGACCAGCATCACTTTTCCCCGGTGGCACCTTTGCTGTGGCAGCAAAAGCTGGACGTTTGTCTTTTTTGCTCCAGAGAGCGCCGAAAGTGAAAAAAGGTGCTTTTGAGGATAGAGTCCTCAGGAAAGCAGAGAGGGCCAAATTGTCTGGGGCATTTGAAGGGGTTCCAGGAGGCAGTGAGGACCAGCATCACTTTTCCCCGCTGGCACCTTTGCTGTGGCAGCAAAAGCTGGACGTTTGTCTTTTTTGCTCCAGAGAGCGCCAAAAGTGAAAAAAGGTGCTTTTGCGGATAGAGTCCTCAGGAAAGCAGAGAGGGCCAAATTGTCTGGTGCATTTGAAGGGGTTCCAGGAGGCAGTGAGAACCAGCATCACTTTTCCCCGCTGGCACCTTTGCTGTGGCAGCAAAAGCTGGACGTTTGTCTTTTTTGCTCCAGAGAGCGCCGAAAGTGAAAAAAGGTGCATTTGAGGATAGAGTCCTCAGGAAAGCAGAGAGGGCCAAATTGTCTGGTGCATTTGAAGGGGTTCCAGGAGGCAGTGAGGACCAGCATCACTTTTCCCCGCTGGCACCTTTGCTGTGGCAGCAAAAGCTGGACGTTTGTCTTTTTTGCTCCAGAGAGCGCCAAAAGTGAAAAAAGGTGCTTTTGCGGATAGAGTCCTCAGGAAAGCAGAGAGGGCCAAATTGTCTGGTGCATTTGAAGGGGTTCCAGGAGGCAGTGAGGACCAGCATCACTTTTCCCCGCTGGCACCTTTGCTGTGGCAGCAAAAGCTGGACGTTTGTCTTTTTTGCTCCAGAGAGCGCCAAAAGTGAAAAAAGGTGCTTTTGCGGATAGAGTCCTCAGGAAAGCAGAGAGGGCCAAATTGTCTGGTGCATTTGAAGGGGTTCCAGGAGGCAGTGAGGACCAGCATCACTTTTCCCCGGTGGCACATTTGCTGTGGCAGCAAAAGCTGGACGTTTGTCTTTTTTGCTCCAGAGAGCGCCGAAAGTGAAAAAAGGTGCTTTTGCGGATAGAGTCCTCAGGAAAGCAGAGAGGGCCAAATTGTCTGGGGCATTTGAAGGGGTTCCAGGAGGTAGTGAGGACCAGCATCACTTTTCCCCGCTGGCACCTTTGCTGTGGCAGCAAAAGCTGGACGTTTGTCTTTTTTGCTCCAGAGAGCGCCAAAAGTGAAAAAAGGTGCTTTTGAGGATAGAGTCCTCAGGAAAGCAGAGAGGGCCAAATTGTCTGGTGCATTTGAAGGGGATCCAGGAGGCAGTGAGAACCAGCATCACTTTTCCCCGCTGGCACCTTTGCTGTGGCAGCAAAAGCTGGACGTTTGTCTTTTTTGCTCCAGAGAGCGCCGAAAGTGAAAAAAGGTGCCTTTGAGGATAGAGTCCTCAGGAAAGCAGAGAGGGCCAAATTGTCTGGTGCATTTGAAGGGGTTCCAGGAGGCAGTGAGAACCAGCATCACTTTTCCCCGCTGGCACCTTTGCTGTGGCAGCAAAAGCTGGACGTTTGTCTTTTTTGCTCCAGACAGCGCCGAAAGTGAAAAAAGGTGCATTTGAGGATAGAGTCCTCAGGAAAGCAGAGAGGGCCAAATTGTCTGGTGCATTTGAAGGGGTTCCAGGAGGCAGTGAGGACCAGCATCACTTTTCCCCGCTGGCACCTTTGCTGTGGCAGCAAAAGCGGGACGTTTGTCTTTTTTGCTCCAGACAGAGCCGAAAGTGAAAAAAGGTGCATTTGAGGATAGAGTCCTCAGGAAAGCAGAGAGGGCCAAATTGTCTGGTGCATTTGAAGGGGTTCCAGGAGGCAGTGAGAACCAGCATCACTTTTCCCCGCTGGCACCTTTGCTGTGGCAGCAAAAGCTGGACGTTTGTCTTTTTTGCTCCAGAGAGCGCCGAAAGTGAAAAAAGGTGCTTTTGAGGATAGACTCCTCAGGAAAGCAGAGAGGGCCAAATTGTCTGGGGCATTTGAAGGGGTTCCAGGAGGCAGTGAGGACCAGCATCACTTTTCCCCGCTGGCACCTTTGCTGTGGCAGCAAAAGCTGGACGTTTGTCTTTTTTGCTCCAGAGAGCGCCAAAAGTGAAAAAAGGTGCTTTTGCGGATAGACTCCTCAGGAAAGCAGAGAGGGCCAAATTGTCTGGTGCATTTGAAGGGGTTCCAGGAGGCAGTGAGAACCAGCATCACTTTTCCCCGCTGGCACCTTTGCTGTGGCAGCAAAAGCTGGACGTTTGTCTTTTTTGCTCCAGACAGCGCCGAAAGTGAAAAAAGGTGCATTTGAGGATAGAGTCCTCAGGAAAGCAGAGAGGGCCAAATTGTCTGGTGCATTTGAAGGGGTTCCAGGAGGCAGTGAGAACCAGCATCACTTTTCCCCGCTGGCACCTTTGCTGTGGCAGCAAAAGCTGGACGTTTGTCTTTTTTGCTCCAGAGAGCGCCAAAAGTGAAAAAAGGTGCTTTTGCGGATAGAGTCCTCAGGAAAGCAGAGAGGGCCAAATTGTCTGGGGCATTTGAAGGGGTTCCAGGAGGCAGTGAGAACCAGCATCACTTTTCCCCGGTGGCACCTTTGCTGTGGCAGCAAAAGCTGGACGTTTGTCTTTTTTGCTCCAGAGAGCGCCCAAAGTGAAAAAAGGTGCTTTTGCGGATAGACTCCTCAGGAAAGCAGAGAGGGCCAAATTGTCTGGTGCATTTGAAGGGGTTCCAGGAGGCAGTGAGGACCAGCATCACTTTTCCCCGCTGGCACCTTTGCTGTGGCAGCAAAAGCTGGACGTTTGTCTTTTTTGCTCCAGAGAGCGCCGAAAGTGAAAAAAGGTGCTTTTGCGGATAGAGTCCTCAGGAAAGCAGAGAGGGCCAAATTGTCTGGGGCATTTGAAGGGGTTCCAGGAGGCAGTGAGAACCAGCATCACTTTTCCCCGGTGGCACATTTGCTGTGGCAGCAAAAGCTGGACGTTTGTCTTTTTTGCTCCAGAGAGCGCCGAAAGTGAAAAAAGGTGCCTTTGAGGATAGAGTCCTCAGGAAAGCAGAGAGGGCCAAATTGTCTGGGGCATTTGAAGGGGTTCCAGGAGGTAGTGAGGACCAGCATCACTTTTCCCCGCTGGCACCTTTGCTGTGGCAGCAAAAGCTGGACGTTTGTCTTTTTTGCTCCAGAGAGCGCCAAAAGTGAAAAAAGGTGCTTTTGCGGATAGACTCCTCAGGAAAGCAGAGAGGGCCAAATTGTCTGGTGCATTTGAAGGGGATCCAGGAGGCAGTGAGAACCAGCATCACTTTTCCCCGCTGGCACCTTTGCTGTGGCAGCAAAAGCTGGACGTTTGTCTTTTTTGCTCCAGAGAGCGCCCAAAGTGAAAAAAGGTGCCTTTGAGGATAGAGTCCTCAGGAAAGCAGAGAGGGCCAAATTGTCTGGTGCATTTGAAGGGGTTCCAGGAGGCAGTGAGAACCAGCATCACTTTTCACCGCTGGCACCTTTGCTGTGGCAGCAAAAGCTGGACGTTTGTCTTTTTTGCTCCAGAGAGCGCCGAAAGTGAAAAAAGGTGCATTTGAGGATAGAGTCCTCAGGAAAGCAGAGAGGGCCAAATTGTCTGGTGCATTTGAAGGGGTTCCAGGAGGCAGTGAGGACCAGCATCACTTTTCCCCGCTGGCACCTTTGCTGTGGCAGCAAAAGCTGGACGTTTGTCTTTTTTGCTCCAGAGAGCGCCGAAAGTGAAAAAAGGTGCTTTTGAGGATAGACTCCTCAGGAAAGCAGAGAGGGCCAAATTGTCTGGTGCATTTGAAGGGGTTCCAGGAGGCAGTGAGGACCAGCATCACTTTTCCCCGGTGGCACCTTTGCTGTGGCAGCAAAAGCTGGACGTTTGTCTTTTTTGCTCCAGAGAGCGCCAAAAGTGAAAAAAGGTGCTTTTGCGGATAGACTCCTCAGGAAAGCAGAGAGGGCCAAATTGTCTGGTGCATTTGAAGGGGATCCAGGAGGCAGTGAGAACCAGCATCACTTTTCCCCGGTGGCACATTTGCTGTGGCAGCAAAAGCTGGACGTTTGTCTTTTTTGCTCCAGAGAGCGCCGAAAGTGAAAAAAGGTGCTTTTGCGGATAGAGTCCTCAGGAAAGCAGAGAGGGCCAAATTGTCTGGGGCATTTGAAGGGGTTCCAGGAGGTAGTGAGGACCAGCATCACTTTTCCCCGGTGGCACCTTTGCTGTGGCAGCAAAAGCTGGACGTTTGTCTTTTTTGCTCCAGAGAGCGCCGAAAGTGAAAAAAGGTGCTTTTGAGGATAGAGTCCTCAGGAAAGCAGAGAGGGCCAAATTGTCTGGGGCATTTGAAGGGGTTCCAGGAGGCAGTGAGGACCAGCATCACTTTTCCCCGCTGGCACCTTTGCTGTGGCAGCAAAAGCTGGACGTTTGTCTTTTTTGCTCCAGAGAGCGCCAAAAGTGAAAAAAGGTGCTTTTGCGGATAGAGTCCTCAGGAAAGCAGAGAGGGCCAAATTGTCTGGTGCATTTGAAGGGGTTCCAGGAGGCAGTGAGAACCAGCATCACTTTTCCCCGCTGGCACCTTTGCTGTGGCAGCAAAAGCTGGACGTTTGTCTTTTTTGCTCCAGAGAGCGCCGAAAGTGAAAAAAGGTGCATTTGAGGATAGAGTCCTCAGGAAAGCAGAGAGGGCCAAATTGTCTGGTGCATTTGAAGGGGTTCCAGGAGGCAGTGAGGACCAGCATCACTTTTCCCCGCTGGCACCTTTGCTGTGGCAGCAAAAGCTGGACGTTTGTCTTTTTTGCTCCAGAGAGCGCCAAAAGTGAAAAAAGGTGCTTTTGCGGATAGAGTCCTCAGGAAAGCAGAGAGGGCCAAATTGTCTGGTGCATTTGAAGGGGTTCCAGGAGGCAGTGAGGACCAGCATCACTTTTCCCCGCTGGCACCTTTGCTGTGGCAGCAAAAGCTGGACGTTTGTCTTTTTTGCTCCAGAGAGCGCCAAAAGTGAAAAAAGGTGCTTTTGCGGATAGAGTCCTCAGGAAAGCAGAGAGGGCCAAATTGTCTGGTGCATTTGAAGGGGTTCCAGGAGGCAGTGAGGACCAGCATCACTTTTCCCCGGTGGCACATTTGCTGTGGCAGCAAAAGCTGGACGTTTGTCTTTTTGCTCCAGAGAGCGCCGAAATTGAAAAAAGGTGCTTTTGCGGATAGAGTCCTCAGGAAAGCAGAGAGGGCCAAATTGTCTGGGGCATTTGAAGGGGTTCCAGGAGGTAGTGAGGACCAGCATCACTTTTCCCCGCTGGCACCTTTGCTGTGGCAGCAAAAGCTGGACGTTTGTCTTTTTTGCTCCAGAGAGCGCCAAAAGTGAAAAAAGGTGCTTTTGAGGATAGAGTCCTCAGGAAAGCAGAGAGGGCCAAATTGTCTGGTGCATTTGAAGGGGATCCAGGAGGCAGTGAGAACCAGCATCACTTTTCCCCGCTGGCACCTTTGCTGTGGCAGCAAAAGCTGGACGTTTGTCTTTTTTGCTCCAGAGAGCGCCGAAAGTGAAAAAAGGTGCCTTTGAGGATAGAGTCCTCAGGAAAGCAGAGAGGGCCAAATTGTCTGGTGCATTTGAAGGGGTTCCAGGAGGCAGTGAGAACCAGCATCACTTTTCCCCGCTGGCACCTTTGCTGTGGCAGCAAAAGCTGGACGTTTGTCTTTTTTGCTCCAGACAGCGCCGAAAGTGAAAAAAGGTGCATTTGAGGATAGAGTCCTCAGGAAAGCAGAGAGGGCCAAATTGTCTGGTGCATTTGAAGGGGTTCCAGGAGGCAGTGAGGACCAGCATCACTTTTCCCCGCTGGCACCTTTGCTGTGGCAGCAAAAGCGGGACGTTTGTCTTTTTTGCTCCAGACAGAGCCGAAAGTGAAAAAAGGTGCATTTGAGGATAGAGTCCTCAGGAAAGCAGAGAGGGCCAAATTGTCTGGTGCATTTGAAGGGGTTCCAGGAGGCAGTGAGAACCAGCATCACTTTTCCCCGCTGGCACCTTTGCTGTGGCAGCAAAAGCTGGACGTTTGTCTTTTTTGCTCCAGAGAGCGCCGAAAGTGAAAAAAGGTGCTTTTGAGGATAGAGTCCTCAGGAAAGCAGAGAGGGCCAAATTGTCTGGGGCATTTGAAGGGGTTCCAGGAGGCAGTGAGGACCAGCATCACTTTTCCCCGCTGGCACCTTTGCTGTGGCAGCAAAAGCTGGACGTTTGTCTTTTTTGCTCCAGAGAGCGCCAAAAGTGAAAAAAGGTGCTTTTGCGGATAGACTCCTCAGGAAAGCAGAGAGGGCCAAATTGTCTGGTGCATTTGAAGGGGTTCCAGGAGGCAGTGAGAACCAGCATCACTTTTCCCCGCTGGCACCTTTGCTGTGGCAGCAAAAGCTGGACGTTTGTCTTTTTTGCTCCAGACAGCGCCGAAAGTGAAAAAAGGTGCATTTGAGGATAGAGTCCTCAGGAAAGCAGAGAGGGCCAAATTGTCTGGTGCATTTGAAGGGGTTCCAGGAGGCAGTGAGAACCAGCATCACTTTTCCCCGCTGGCACCTTTGCTGTGGCAGCAAAAGCTGGACGTTTGTCTTTTTTGCTCCAGAGAGCGCCAAAAGTGAAAAAAGGTGCTTTTGCGGATAGAGTCCTCAGGAAAGCAGAGAGGGCCAAATTGTCTGGGGCATTTGAAGGGGTTCCAGGAGGCAGTGAGAACCAGCATCACTTTTCCCCGGTGGCACCTTTGCTGTGGCAGCAAAAGCTGGACGTTTGTCTTTTTTGCTCCAGAGAGCGCCCAAAGTGAAAAAAGGTGCTTTTGCGGATAGACTCCTCAGGAAAGCAGAGAGGGCCAAATTGTCTGGTGCATTTGAAGGGGTTCCAGGAGGCAGTGAGGACCAGCATCACTTTTCCCCGCTGGCACCTTTGCTGTGGCAGCAAAAGCTGGACGTTTGTCTTTTTTGCTCCAGAGAGCGCCGAAAGTGAAAAAAGGTGCTTTTGCGGATAGAGTCCTCAGGAAAGCAGAGAGGGCCAAATTGTCTGGGGCATTTGAAGGGGTTCCAGGAGGCAGTGAGAACCAGCATCACTTTTCCCCGGTGGCACATTTGCTGTGGCAGCAAAAGCTGGACGTTTGTCTTTTTTGCTCCAGAGAGCGCCGAAAGTGAAAAAAGGTGCCTTTGAGGATAGAGTCCTCAGGAAAGCAGAGAGGGCCAAATTGTCTGGGGCATTTGAAGGGGTTCCAGGAGGTAGTGAGGACCAGCATCACTTTTCCCCGCTGGCACCTTTGCTGTGGCAGCAAAAGCTGGACGTTTGTCTTTTTTGCTCCAGAGAGCGCCAAAAGTGAAAAAAGGTGCTTTTGCGGATAGACTCCTCAGGAAAGCAGAGAGGGCCAAATTGTCTGGTGCATTTGAAGGGGATCCAGGAGGCAGTGAGAACCAGCATCACTTTTCCCCGCTGGCACCTTTGCTGTGGCAGCAAAAGCTGGACGTTTGTCTTTTTTGCTCCAGAGAGCGCCCAAAGTGAAAAAAGGTGCCTTTGAGGATAGAGTCCTCAGGAAAGCAGAGAGGGCCAAATTGTCTGGTGCATTTGAAGGGGTTCCAGGAGGCAGTGAGAACCAGCATCACTTTTCACCGCTGGCACCTTTGCTGTGGCAGCAAAAGCTGGACGTTTGTCTTTTTTGCTCCAGACAGCGCCGAAAGTGAAAAAAGGTGCATTTGAGGATAGAGTCCTCAGGAAAGCAGAGAGGGCCAAATTGTCTGGTGCATTTGAAGGGGTTCCAGGAGGCAGTGAGGACCAGCATCACTTTTCCCCGCTGGCACCTTTGCTGTGGCAGCAAAAGCTGGACGTTTGTCTTTTTTGCTCCAGAGAGCGCCGAAAGTGAAAAAAGGTGCTTTTGAGGATAGACTCCTCAGGAAAGCAGAGAGGGCCAAATTGTCTGGGGCATTTGAAGGGGTTCCAGGAGGCAGTGAGGACCAGCATCACTTTTCCCCGCTGGCACCTTTGCTGTGGCAGCAAAAGCTGGACGTTTGTCTTTTTTGCTCCAGAGAGCGCCAAAAGTGAAAAAAGGTGCTTTTGCGGATAGACTCCTCAGGAAAGCAGAGAGGGCCAAATTGTCTGGTGCATTTGAAGGGGTTCCAGGAGGCAGTGAGAACCAGCATCACTTTTCCCCGCTGGCACCTTTGCTGTGGCAGCAAAAGCTGGACGTTTGTCTTTTTTGCTCCAGACAGCGCCGAAAGTGAAAAAAGGTGCATTTGAGGATAGAGTCCTCAGGAAAGCAGAGAGGGCCAAATTGTCTGGGGCATTTGAAGGGGTTCCAGGAGGCAGTGAGGACCAGCATCACTTTTCCCCGCTGGCACCTTTGCTGTGGCAGCAAAAGCTGGACGTTTGTCTTTTTTGCTCCAGAGAGCGCCAAAAGTGAAGAAAGGTGCTTTTGCGGATAGAGTCCTCAGGAAAGCAGAGAGGGCCAAATTGTCTGGTGCATTTGAAGGGGTTCCAGGAGGCAGTGAGAACCAGCATCACTTTTCCCCGCTGGCACCTTTGCTGTGGCAGCAAAAGCTGGACGTTTGTCTTTTTTGCTCCAGAGAGCGCCGAAAGTGAAAAAAGGTGCTTTTGCGGATAGAGTCCTCAGGAAAGCAGAGAGGGCCAAATTGTCTGGTGCATTTGAAGGGGATCCAGGAGGCAGTGAGAACCAGCATCACTTTTCCCCGCTGGCACCTTTGCTGTGGCAGCAAAAGCTGGACGTTTGTCTTTTTTGCTCCAGAGAGCGCCGAAAGTGAAAAAAGGTGCCTTTGAGGATAGAGTCCTGAGGAAAGCAGAGAGGGCCAAATTGTCTGGTGCATTTGAAGGGGTTCCAGGAGGCAGTGAGAACCAGCATCACTTTTCCCCGCTGGCACCTTTGCTGTGGCAGCAAAAGCTGGACGTTTGTCTTTTTTGCTCCAGAGAGCGCCGAAAGTGAAAAAAGGTGCTTTTGCGGATAGAGTCCTCAGGAAAGCAGAGAGGGCCAAATTGTCTGGTGCATTTGAAGGGGTTCCAGGAGGCAGTGAGGACCAGCATCACTTTTCCCCGCTGGCACCTTTGCTGTGGCAGCAAAAGCTGGACGTTTGTCTTTTTTGCTCCAGACAGAGCCGAATGTGAAAAAAGGTGCATTTGAGGATAGAGTCCTCAGGAAAGCAGAGAGGGCCAAATTGTCTGGTGCATTTGAAGGGGTTCCAGGAGGCAGTGAGAACCAGCATCACTTTTCCCCGCTGGCACCTTTGCTGTGGCAGCAAAAGCTGGACGTTTGTCTTTTTTGCTCCAGACAGCGCCGAAAGTGAAAAAAGGTGCTTTTGAGGATAGACTCCTCAGGAAAGCAGAGAGGGCCAAATTGTCTGGTGCATTTGAAGGGGTTCCAGGAGGCAGTGAGGACCAGCATCACTTTTCCCCGCTGGCACCTTTGCTGTGGCAGCAAAAGCTGGACGTTTGTCTTTTTTGCTCCAGAGAGCGCCAAAAAGTGAAAAAAGGTGCTTTTGCGGATAGAGTCCTCAGGAAAGCAGAGAGGGCCAAATTGTCTGGTGCATTTGAAGGGGTTCCAGGAGGCAGTGAGAACCAGCATCACTTTTCCCCGCTGGCACCTTTGCTGTGGCAGCAAAAGCTGGACGTTTGTCTTTTTTGCTCCAGAGAGCGCCGAAAGTGAAAAAAGGTGCCTTTGAGGATAGAGTCCTCAGGAAAGCAGAGAGGGCCAAATTGTCTGGGGCATTTGAAGGGGTTCCAGGAGGCAGTGAGGACCAGCATCACTTTTCCCGCTGGCACCTTTGCTGTGGCAGCAAAAGCTGGACGTTTGTCTTTTTTGCTCCAGAGAGCGCCAAAAGTGAAAAAAGGTGCTTTTGCGGATAGAGTCCTCAGGAAAGCAGAGAGGGCCAAATTGTCTGGTGCATTTGAAGGGGTTCCAGGAGGCAGTGAGAACCAGCATCACTTTTCCCCGCTGGCACCTTTGCTGTGGCAGCAAAAGCTGGACGTTTGTCTTTTTTGCTCCAGAGAGCGCCGAAAGTGAAAAAAGGTGCTTTTGAGGATAGAGTCCTCAGGAAAGCAGAGAGGGCCAAATTGTCTGGGGCATTTGAAGGGGTTCCAGGAGGCAGTGAGGACCAGCATCACTTTTCCCCGCTGGCACCTTTGCTGTGGCAGCAAAAGCTGGACGTTTGTCTTTTTTGCTCCAGAGAGCGCCAAAAGTGAAAAAAGGTGCTTTTGCGGATAGACTCCTCAGGAAAGCAGAGAGGGCCAAATTGTCTGGTGCATTTGAAGGGGTTCCAGGAGGCAGTGAGAACCAGCATCACTTTTCCCCGCTGGCACCTTTGCTGTGGCAGCAAAAGCTGGACGTTTGTCTTTTTTGCTCCAGAGAGCGCCCAAAGTGAAAAAAGGTGCTTTTGAGGATAGACTCCTCAGGAAAGCAGAGAGGGCCAAATTGTCTGGGGCATTTGAAGGGGTTCAAGGAGGCAGTGAGGACCAGCATCACTTTTCCCCGCTGGCACCTTTGCTGTGGCAGCAAAAGCTGGACGTTTGTCTTTTTTGCTCCAGACAGCGCCGAAAGTGAAAAAAGGTGCATTTGAGGATAGAGTCCTCAGGAAAGCAGAGAGGGCCAAATTGTCTGGGGCATTTGAAGGGGTTCCAGGAGGCAGTGAGGACCAGCATCACTTTTCCCCGCTGGCACCTTTGCTGTGGCAGCAAAAGCTGGACGTTTGTCTTTTTTGCTCCAGAGAGCGCCAAAAGTGAAAAAAGGTGCTTTTGCGGATAGAGTCCTCAGGAAAGCAGAGAGGGCCAAATTGTCTGGTGCATTTGAAGGGGTTCCAGGAGGCAGTGAGAACCAGCATCACTTTTCCCCGCTGGCACCTTTGCTGTGGCAGCAAAAGCTGGACGTTTGTCTTTTTTGCTCCAGAGAGCGCCGAAAGTGAAAAAAGGTGCATTTGAGGATAGAGTCCTCAGGAAAGCAGAGAGGGCCAAATTGTCTGGTGCATTTGAAGGGGTTCCAGGAGGCAGTGAGGACCAGCATCACTTTTCCCCGCTGGCACCTTTGCTGTGGCAGCAAAAGCTGGACGTTTGTCTTTTTTGCTCCAGAGAGCGCCAAAAGTGAAAAAAGGTGCTTTTGAGGATAGAGTCCTCAGGAAAGCAGAGAGGGCCAAATTGTCTGGTGCATTTGAAGGGGTTCCAGGAGGCAGTGAGGACCAGCATCACTTTTCCCCGGTGGCACATTTGCTGTGGCAGCAAAAGCTGGACGTTTGTCTTTTTTGCTCCAGAGAGCGCCGAAAGTGAAAAAAGGTGCTTTTGCGGATAGAGTCCTCAGGAAAGCAGAGAGGGCCAAATTGTCTGGTGCATTTGAAGGGGATCCAGGAGGCAGTGAGAACCAGCATCACTTTTCCCCGCTGGCACCTTTGCTGTGGCAGCAAAAGCTGGACGTTTGTCTTTTTTGCTCCAGAGAGCGCCGAAAGTGAAAAAAGGTGCCTTTGAGGATAGAGTCCTCAGGAAAGCAGAGAGGGCCAAATTGTCTGGTGCATTTGAAGGGGTTCCAGGAGGCAGTGAGAACCAGCATCACTTTTCCCCGCTGGCACCTTTGCTGTGGCAGCAAAAGCTGGACGTTTGTCTTTTTTGCTCCAGACAGCGCCGAAAGTGAAAAAAGGTGCATTTGAGGTTAGAGTCCTCAGGAAAGCAGAGAGGGCCAAATTGTCTGGTGCATTTGAAGGGGTTCCAGGAGGCACTGAGGACCAGCATCACTTTTCCCCGCTGGCACCTTTGCTGTGGCAGCAAAAGCTGGACGTTTGTCTTTTTTGCTCCAGAGAGCGCCGAAAGTGAAAAAAGGTGCTTTTGCGGATAGACTCCTCAGGAAAGCAGAGAGGGCCAAATTGTCTGGTGCATTTGAAGGGGTTCCAGGAGGCAGTGAGAACCAGCATCACTTTTCCCCACTGGCACCTTTGCTGTGGCAGCAAAAGCTGGACGTTTGTCTTTTTTGCTCCAGACAGCGCCGAAAGTGAAAAAAGGTGCTTTTGCGGATAGAGTCCTCAGGAAAGCAGAGAGGGCCAAATTGTCTGGGGCATTTGAAGGGGTTCCAGGAGGCAGTGAGAACCAGCATCACTTTTCCCCGCTGGCACCTTTGCTGTGGCAGCAAAAGCTGGACGTTTGTCTTTTTTGCTCCAGAGAGCGCCAAAAGTGAAAAAAGGTGCTTTTGCGGATAGAGTCCTCAGGAAAGCAGAGAGGGCCAAATTGTCTGGGGCATTTGAAGGGGTTCCAGGAGGCAGTGAGAACCAGCATCACTTTTCCCCGGTGGCACCTTTGCTGTGGCAGCAAAAGCTGGACGTTTGTCTTTTTTGCTCCAGAGAGCGCCAAAAGTGAAAAAAGGTGCTTTTGCGGATAGAGTCCTCAGGAAAGCAGAGAGGGCCAAATTGTCTGGTGCATTTGAAGGGGTTCCAGGAGGCAGTGAGAACCAGCATCACTTTTCCCCGCTGGCACCTTTGCTGTGGCAGCAAAAGCTGGACGTTTGTCTTTTTTGCTCCAGAGAGCGCCCAAAGTGAAAAAAGGTGCTTTTGCGGATAGAGTCCTCAGGAAAGCAGAGAGGGCCAAATTGTCTGGGGCATTTGAAGGGGTTCCAGGAGGCAGTGAGGACCAGCATCACTTTTCCCCGCTGGCACCTTTGCCGTGGCAGCAAAAGCTGGACGTTTGTCTTTTTTGCTCCAGAGAGCGCCGAAAGTGAAAAAAGGTGCATTTGAGGATAGAGTCCTCAGGAAAGCAGAGAGGGCCAAATTGTCTGGTGCATTTGAAGGGGTTCCAGGAGGCAGTGAGGACCAGCATCACTTTTCCCCGGTGGCACATTTGCTGTGGCAGCAAAAGCTGGACGTTTGTCTTTTTTGCTCCAGAGAGCGCCAAAAGTGAAAAAAGGTGCTTTTGAGGATAGACTCCTCAGGAAAGCAGAGAGGGCCAAATTGTCTGGTGCATTTGAAGGGGTTCCAGGAGGCAGTGAGGACCAGCATCACTTTTCCCCGGTGGCACATTTGCTGTGGCAGCAAAAGCTGGACGTTTGTCTTTTTTGCTCCAGAGAGCGCCGAAAGTGAAAAAAGGTGCTTTTGCGGATAGAGTCCTCAGGAAAGCAGA
Source organism: Vanellus vanellus (assembly GCF_965231255.1). Taxonomy (NCBI): domain Eukaryota; kingdom Metazoa; phylum Chordata; class Aves; order Charadriiformes; family Charadriidae; genus Vanellus; species Vanellus vanellus. The sequence continues at coordinate 48,800 of NW_028128475.1, read as the reverse complement.
GAGGGCCAAATTGTCTGGTGCATTTGAAGGGGATCCAGGAGGCAGTGAGAACCAGCATCACTTTTCCCCGCTGGCACCTTTGCTGTGGCAGCAAAAGCTGGACGTTTGTCTTTTTTGCTCCAGAGAGCGCCGAAAGTGAAAAAAGGTGCCTTTGAGGATAGAGTCCTCAGGAAAGCAGAGAGGGCCAAATTGTCTGGTGCATTTGAAGGGGTTCCAGGAGGCAGTGAGAACCAGCATCACTTTTCCCCGCTGGCACCTTTGCTGTGGCAGCAAAAGCTGGACGTTTGTCTTTTTTGCTCCAGACAGCGCCGAAAGTGAAAAAAGGTGCATTTGAGGTTAGAGTCCTCAGGAAAGCAGAGAGGGCCAAATTGTCTGGTGCATTTGAAGGGGTTCCAGGAGGCACTGAGGACCAGCATCACTTTTCCCCGCTGGCACCTTTGCTGTGGCAGCAAAAGCTGGACGTTTGTCTTTTTTGCTCCAGAGAGCGCCAAAAGTGAAAAAAGGTGCTTTTGCGGATAGACTCCTCAGGAAAGCAGAGAGGGCCAAATTGTCTGGTGCATTTGAAGGGGTTCCAGGAGGCAGTGAGAACCAGCATCACTTTTCCCCACTGGCACCTTTGCTGTGGCAGCAAAAGCTGGACGTTTGTCTTTTTTGCTCCAGACAGCGCCGAAAGTGAAAAAAGGTGCTTTTGCGGATAGAGTCCTCAGGAAAGCAGAGAGGGCCAAATTGTCTGGGGCATTTGAAGGGGTTCCAGGAGGCAGTGAGAACCAGCATCACTTTTCCCCGCTGGCACCTTTGCTGTGGCAGCAAAAGCTGGACGTTTGTCTTTTTTGCTCCAGAGAGCGCCAAAAGTGAAAAAAGGTGCTTTTGCGGATAGAGTCCTCAGGAAAGCAGAGAGGGCCAAATTGTCTGGGGCATTTGAAGGGGTTCCAGGAGGCAGTGAGAACCAGCATCACTTTTCCCCGGTGGCACCTTTGCTGTGGCAGCAAAAGCTGGACGTTTGTCTTTTTTGCTCCAGAGAGCGCCAAAAGTGAAAAAAGGTGCTTTTGCGGATAGAGTCCTCAGGAAAGCAGAGAGGGCCAAATTGTCTGGGGCATTTGAAGGGGTTCCAGGAGGCAGTGAGAACCAGCATCACTTTTCCCCGCTGGCACCTTTGCTGTGGCAGCAAAAGCTGGACGTTTGTCTTTTTTGCTCCAGAGAGCGCCCAAAGTGAAAAAAGGTGCTTTTGCGGATAGAGTCCTCAGGAAAGCAGAGAGGGCCAAATTGTCTGGGGCATTTGAAGGGGTTCCAGGAGGCAGTGAGGACCAGCATCACTTTTCCCCGCTGGCACCTTTGATGTGGCAGCAAAAGCTGGACGTTTGTCTTTTTTGCTCCAGAGAGCGCCAAAAGTGAAAAAAGGTGCTTTTGCGGATAGACTCCTCAGGAAAGCAGAGAGGGCCAAATTGTCTGGTGCATTTGAAGGGGTTCCAGGAGGCAGTGAGAACCAGCATCACTTTTCCCCGCTGGCACCTTTGCTGTGGCAGCAAAAGCTGGACGTTTGTCTTTTTTGCTCCAGAGAGCGCCAAAAGTGAAAAAAGGTGCTTTTGCGGATAGAGTCCTCAGGAAAGCAGAGAGGGCCAAATTGTCAGGGGCATTTGAAGGGGTTCCAGGAGGCAGTGAGAACCAGCATCACTTTTCCCCGCTGGCACCTTTGCTGTGGCAGCAAAAGCTGGACGTTTGTCTTTTTTGCTCCAGAGAGCGCCCAAAGTGAAAAAAGGTGCATTTGAGGATAGAGTCCTCAGGAAAGCAGAGAGGGCCAAATTGTCTGGGGCATTTAAAGGGGTTCCAGGAGGCAGTGAGGACCAGCATCACTTTTCCCCGCTGGCACCTTTGCTGTGGCAGCAAAAGCTGGACGTTTGTCTTCTTTGCTCCAGACAGAGCCGAAAGTGAAAAAAGGTGCATTTGAGGATAGACTCCTCAGGAAAGCAGAGAGGGCCAAATTGTCTGGTGCATTTGAAGGGGTTCCAGGAGGCACTGAGGACCAGCATCACTTTTCCCCGCTGGCACCTTTGCTGTGGCAGCAAAAGCTGGACGTTTGTCTTTTTTGCTCCAGAGAGCGCCGAAAGTGAAAAAAGGTGCTTTTGCGGATAGAGTCCTCAGGAAAGCAGAGAGGGCCAAATTGTCTGGTGCATTTGAAGGGGTTCCAGGAGGCAGTGAGGACCAGCATCACTTTTCCCCGGTGGCACATTTGCTGTGGCAGCAAAAGCTGGACGTTTGTCTTTTTTGCTCCAGAGAGCGCCGAAAGTGAAAAAAGGTGCTTTTGCGGATAGAGTCCTCAGGAAAGCAGAGAGGGCCAAATTGTCTGGGGCATTTGAAGGGGTTCCAGGAGGTAGTGAGGACCAGCATCACTTTTCCCCGCTGGCACCTTTGCTGTGGCAGCAAAAGCTGGACGTTTGTCTTTTTTGCTCCAGAGAGCGCCAAAAGTGAAAAAAGGTGCTTTTGCGGATAGACTCCTCAGGAAAGCAGAGAGGGCCAAATTGTCTGGTGCATTTGAAGGGGATCCAGGAGGCAGTGAGAACCAGCATCACTTTTCCCCGCTGGCACCTTTGCTGTGGCAGCAAAAGCTGGACGTTTGTCTTTTTTGCTCCAGAGAGCGCCGAAAGTGAAAAAAGGTGCCTTTGAGGATAGAGTCCTCAGGAAAGCAGAGAGGGCCAAATTGTCTGGTGCATTTGAAGGGGTTCCAGGAGGCAGTGAGAACCAGCATCACTTTTCCCCGCTGGCACCTTTGCTGTGGCAGCAAAAGCTGGACGTTTGTCTTTTTTGCTCCAGAGAGCGCCGAAAGTGAAAAAAGGTGCATTTGAGGATAGAGTCCTCAGGAAAGCAGAGAGGGCCAAATTGTCTGGTGCATTTGAAGGGGTTCCAGGAGGCAGTGAGGACCAGCATCACTTTTCCCCGCTGGCACCTTTGCTGTGGCAGCAAAAGCTGGACGTTTGTCTTTTTTGCTCCAGACAGAGCCGAAAGTGAAAAAAGGTGCATTTGAGGATAGAGTCCTCAGGAAAGCAGAGAGGGCCAAATTGTCTGGTGCATTTGAAGGGGTTCCAGGAGGCAGTGAGAACCAGCATCACTTTTCCCCGCTGGCACCTTTGCTGTGGCAGCAAAAGCTGGACGTTTGTCTTTTTTGCTCCAGACAGCGCCGAAAGTGAAAAAAGGTGCTTTTGAGGATAGACTCCTCAGGAAAGCAGAGAGGGCCAAATTGTCTGGGGCATTTGAAGGGGTTCCAGGAGGCAGTGAGGACCAGCATCACTTTTCCCCGCTGGCACCTTTGCTGTGGCAGCAAAAGCTGGACGTTTGTCTTTTTTGCTCCAGAGAGCGCCCAAAGTGAAAAAAGGTGCTTTTGCGGATAGAGTCCTCAGGAAAGCAGAGAGGGCCAAATTGTCTGGGGCATTTGAAGGGGTTCCAGGAGGCAGTGAGAACCAGCATCACTTTTCCCCGCTGGCACCTTTGCTGTGGCAGCAAAAGCTGGACGTTTGTCTTTTTTGCTCCAGAGAGCGCCGAAAGTGAAAAAAGGTGCTTTTGAGGATAGAGTCCTCAGGAAAGCAGAGAGGGCCAAATTGTCTGGTGCATTTGAAGGGGTTCCAGGAGGCAGTGAGGACCAGCATCACTTTTCCCCGCTGGCACCTTTGCTGTGGCAGCAAAAGCTGGACGTTTGTCTTTTTTGCTCCAGAGAGCGCCAAAAGTGAAAAAAGGTGCTTTTGCGGATAGAGTCCTCAGGAAAGCAGAGAGGGCCAAATTGTCTGGTGCATTTGAAGGGGTTCCAGGAGGCAGTGAGAACCAGCATCACTTTTCCCCACTGGCACCTTTGCTGTGGCAGCAAAAGCTGGACGTTTGTCTTTTTTGCTCCAGAGAGCGCCGAAAGTGAAAAAAGGTGCTTTTGCGGATAGAGTCCTCAGGAAAGCAGAGAGGGCCAAATTGTCTGGTGCATTTGAAGGGGTTCCAGGAGGCAGTGAGAACCAGCATCACTTTTCCCCGCTGGCACCTTTGCTGTGGCAGCAAAAGCTGGACGTTTGTCTTTTTTGCTCCAGAGAGCGCCGAAAGTGAAAAAAGGTGCATTTGCGGATAGAGTCCTCAGGAAAGCAGAGAGGGCCAAATTGTCTGGGGCATTTGAAGGGGTTCCAGGAGGCAGTGAGAACCAGCATCACTTTTCCCCGGTGGCACCTTTGCTGTGGCAGCAAAAGCTGGACGTTTGTCTTTTTGGCTCCAGAGAGCGCCAAAAGTGAAAAAAGGTGCTTTTGCGGATAGAGTCCTCAGGAAAGCAGAGAGGGCCAAATTGTCTGGTGCATTTGAAGGGGTTCCAGGAGGCAGTGAGAACCAGCATCACTTTTCCCCGCTGGCACCTTTGCTGTGGCAGCAAAAGCTGGACGTTTGTCTTTTTTGCTCCAGAGAGCGCCGAAAGTGAAAAAAGGTGCCTTTGAGGATAGAGTCCTCAGGAAAGCAGAGAGGGCCAAATTGTCTGGGGCATTTGAAGGGGTTCCAGGAGGTAGTGAGGACCAGCATCACTTTTCCCCGCTGGCACCTTTGCTGTGGCAGCAAAAGCTGGACGTTTGTCTTTTTTGCTCCAGAGAGCGCCGAAAGTGAAAAAAGGTGCATTTGACGATAGAGTCCTCAGGAAAGCAGAGAGGGCCAAATTGTCTGGGGCATTTGAAGGGGTTCCAGGAGGCAGTGAGGACCAGCATCACTTTTCCCCGCTGGCACCTTTGCTGTGGCAGCAAAAGCTGGACGTTTGTCTTTTTTGCTCCAGAGAGCGCCAAAAGTGAAAAAAGGTGCTTTTGCGGATAGAGTCCTCAGGAAAGCAGAGAGGGCCAAATTGTCTGGGGCATTTGAAGGGGTTCCAGGAGGCAGTGAGGACCAGCATCACTTTTCCCCGCTGGCACCTTTGATGTGGCAGCAAAAGCTGGACGTTTGTCTTTTTTTGCTCCAGAGAGCGCCAAAAGTGAAAAAAGGTGCTTTTGCGGATAGAGTCCTCAGGAAAGCAGAGAGGGCCAAATTGTCTGGTGCATTTGAAGGGGTTCCAGGAGGCAGTGAGAACCAGCATCACTTTTCCCCGCTGGCACCTTTGCTGTGGCAGCAAAAGCTGGACGTTTGTCTTTTTTGCTCCAGAGAGCGCCGAAAGTGAAAAAAGGTGCATTTGAGGATAGAGTCCTCAGGAAAGCAGAGAGGGCCAAATTGTCTGGTGCATTTGAAGGGGTTCCAGGAGGCAGTGAGGACCAGCATCACTTTTCCCCGCTGGCACCTTTGCTGTGGCAGCAAAAGCTGGACGTTTGTCTTTTTTGCTCCAGAGAGCGCCAAAAGTGAAAAAAGGTGCTTTTGCGGATAGAGTCCTCAGGAAAGCAGAGAGGGCCAAATTGTCTGGTGCATTTGAAGGGGTTCCAGGAGGCAGTGAGGACCAGCATCACTTTTCCCCGGTGGCACATTTGCTGTGGCAGCAAAAGCTGGACGTTTGTCTTTTTTGCTCCAGAGAGCGCCGAAAGTGAAAAAAGGTGCATTTGAGGATAGAGTCCTCAGGAAAGCAGAGAGGGCCAAATTGTCTGGTGCATTTGAAGGGGTTCCAGGAGGCAGTGAGGACCAGCATCACTTTTCCCCGCTGGCACCTTTGCTGTGGCAGCAAAAGCTGGACGTTTGTCTTTTTTGCTCCAGAGAGCGCCAAAAGTGAAAAAAGGTGCTTTTGCGGATAGAGTCCTCAGGAAAGCAGAGAGGGCCAAATTGTCTGGTGCATTTGAAGGGGTTCCAGGAGGCAGTGAGGACCAGCATCACTTTTCCCCGGTGGCACATTTGCTGTGGCAGCAAAAGCTGGACGTTTGTCTTTTTTGCTCCAGAGAGCGCCGAAAGTGAAAAAAGGTGCTTTTGCGGATAGAGTCCTCAGGAAAGCAGAGAGGGCCAAATTGTCTGGGGCATTTGAAGGGGTTCCAGGAGGTAGTGAGGACCAGCATCACTTTTCCCCGCTGGCACCTTTGCTGTGGCAGCAAAAGCTGGACGTTTGTCTTTTTTGCTCCAGAGAGCGCCAAAAGTGAAAAAAGGTGCTTTTGAGGATAGAGTCCTCAGGAAAGCAGAGAGGGCCAAATTGTCTGGTGCATTTGAAGGGGATCCAGGAGGCAGTGAGAACCAGCATCACTTTTCCCCGGTGGCACCTTTGCTGTGGCAGCAAAAGCTGGACGTTTGTCTTTTTTGCTCCAGAGAGCGCCGAAAGTGAAAAAAGGTGCCTTTGAGGATAGAGTCCTCAGGAAAGCAGAGAGGGCCAAATTGTCTGGTGCATTTGAAGGGGTTCCAGGAGGCAGTGAGAACCAGCATCACTTTTCCCCGGTGGCACCTTTGCTGTGGCAGCAAAAGCTGGACGTTTGTCTTTTTTGCTCCAGAGAGCGCCGAAAGTGAAAAAAGGTGCATTTGAGGATAGAGTCCTCAGGAAAGCAGAGAGGGCCAAATTGTCTGGTGCATTTGAAGGGGTTCCAGGAGGCAGTGAGGACCAGCATCACTTTTCCCCGCTGGCACCTTTGCTGTGGCAGCAAAAGCTGGACGTTTGTCTTTTTTGCTCCAGACAGAGCCGAAAGTGAAAAAAGGTGCATTTGAGGATAGAGTCCTCAGGAAAGCAGAGAGGGCCAAATTGTCTGGTGCATTTGAAGGGGTTCCAGGAGGCAGTGAGAACCAGCATCACTTTTCCCCGCTGGCACCTTTGCTGTGGCAGCAAAAGCTGGACGTTTGTCTTTTTTGCTCCAGAGAGCGCCGAAAGTGAAAAAAGGTGCTTTTGCGGATAGAGTCCTCAGGAAAGCAGAGAGGGCCAAATTGTCTGGGGCATTTGAAGGGGTTCCAGGAGGCAGTGAGGACCAGCATCACTTTTCCCCGCTGGCACCTTTGCTGTGGCAGCAAAAGCTGGACGTTTGTCTTTTTTGCTCCAGAGAGCGCCAAAAGTGAAAAAAGGTGCTTTTGAGGATAGAGTCCTCAGGAAAGCAGAGAGGGGCCAAATTGTCTGGGGCATTTGAAGGGGTTCCAGGAGGCACTGAGAACCAGCATCACTTTTCCCCGCTGGCACCTTTGCTGTGGCAGCAAAAGCTGGACGTTTGTCTTTTTTGCTCCAGAGAGCGCCGAAAGTGAAAAAAGGTGCTTTTGAGGATAGAGTCCTCAGGAAAGCAGAGAGGGCCAAATTGTCTGGGGCATTTGAAGGGGTTCCAGGAGGCAGTGAGGACCAGCATCACTTTTCCCCGCTGGCACCTTTGCTGTGGCAGCAAAAGCTGGACGTTTGTCTTTTTTGCTCCAGAGAGCGCCAAAAGTGAAAAAAGGTGCTTTTGCGGATAGACTCCTCAGGAAAGCAGAGAGGGCCAAATTGTCTGGTGCATTTGAAGGGGTTCCAGGAGGCAGTGAGAACCAGCATCACTTTTCCCCGCTGGCACCTTTGCTGTGGCAGCAAAAGCTGGACGTTTGTCTTTTTTGCTCCAGAGAGCGCCGAAAGTGAAAAAAGGTGCTTTTGCGGATAGAGTCCTCAGGAAAGCAGAGAGGGCCAAATTGTCTGGTGCATTTGAAGGGGTTCCAGGAGGCAGTGAGAACCAGCATCACTTTTCCCCGCTGGCACCTTTGCTGTGGCAGCAAAAGCTGGACGTTTGTCTTTTTTGCTCCAGACAGCGCCTAAAGTGAAAAAAGGTGCTTTTGCGGATAGAGTCCTCAGGAAAGCAGAGAGGGCCAAATTGTCTGGTGCATTTGAAGGGGTTCCAGGAGGCAGTGAGGACCAGCATCACTTTTCCCCGGTGGCACCTTTGCTGTGGCAGCAAAAGCTGGACGTTTGTCTTTTTTGCTCCAGAGAGCGCCAAAAGTGAAAAAAGGTGCTTTTGCGGATAGACTCCTCAGGAAAGCAGAGAGGGCCAAATTGTCTGGTGCATTTGAAGGGGTTCCAGGAGGCAGTGAGAACCAGCATCACTTTTCCCCGCTGGCACCTTTGCTGTGGCAGCAAAAGCTGGACGTTTGTCTTTTTTGCTCCAGACAGCGCCGAAAGTGAAAAAAGGTGCCTTTGAGGATAGACTCCTCAGGAAAGCAGAGAGGGCCAAATTGTCTGGGGCATTTGAAGGGGTTCCAGGAGGCAGTGAGAACCAGCATCACTTTTCCCCGGTGGCACCTTTGCTGTGGCAGCAAAAGCTGGACGTTTGTCTTTTTTGCTCCAGAGAGCGCCGAAAGTGAAAAAAGGTGCTTTTGCGGATAGAGTCCTCAGGAAAGCAGAGAGGGCCAAATTGTCTGGGGCATTTGAAGGGGTTCCAGGAGGCAGTGAGAACCAGCATCTCTTTTCCCCGGTGGCACATTTGCTGTGGCAGCAAAAGCTGGACGTTTGTCTTTTTTGCTCCAGAGAGCGCCGAAAGTGAAAAAAGGTGCTTTTGCGGATAGAGTCCTCAGGAAAGCAGAGAGGGCCAAATTGTCTGGTGCATTTGAAGGGGTTCCAGGAGGCAGTGAGAACCAGCATCACTTTTCCCCGGTGGCACATTTGCTGTGGCAGCAAAAGCTGGACGTTTGTCTTTTTTGCTCCAGAGAGCGCCGAAAGTGAAAAAAGGTGCCTTTGAGGATAGAGTCCTCAGGAAAGCAGAGAGGGCCAAATTGTCTGGGGCATTTGAAGGGGTTCCAGGAGGTAGTGAGGACCAGCATCACTTTTCCCCGCTGGCACCTTTGCTGTGGCAGCAAAAGCTGGACGTTTGTCTTTTTTGCTCCAGAGAGCGCCAAAAGTGAAAAAAGGTGCTTTTGCGGATAGAGTCCTCAGGAAAGCAGAGAGGGCCAAATTGTCTGGTGCATTTGAAGGGGTTCCAGGAGGCAGTGAGAACCAGCATCACTTTTCCCCGGTGGCACCTTTGCTGTGGCAGCAAAAGCTGGACGTTTGTCTTTTTTGCTCCAGAGAGCGCCGAAAGTGAAAAAAGGTGCATTTGAGGATAGAGTCCTCAGGAAAGCAGAGAGGGCCAAATTGTCTGGTGCATTTGAAGGGGTTCCAGGAGGCAGTGAGGACCAGCATCACTTTTCCCCGCTGGCACCTTTGCTGTGGCAGCAAAAGCTGGACGTTTGTCTTTTTTGCTCCAGACAGAGCCGAAAGTGAAAAAAGGTGCATTTGCGGATAGACTCCTCAGGAAAGCAGAGAGGGCCAAATTGTCTGGTGCATTTGAAGGGGTTCCAGGAGGCAGTGAGAACCAGCATCACTTTTCCCCGCTGGCACCTTTGCTGTGGCAGCAAAAGCTGGACGTTTGTCTTTTTTGCTCCAGAGAGCGCCGAAAGTGAAAAAAGGTGCTTTTGCGGATAGAGTCCTCAGGAAAGCAGAGAGGGCCAAATTGTCTGGTGCATTTGAAGGGGTTCCAGGAGGCAGTGAGAACCAGCATCACTTTTCCCCGCTGGCACCTTTGCTGTGGCAGCAAAAGCTGGACGTTTGTCTTTTTTGCTCCAGACAGCGCCGAAAGTGAAAAAAGGTGCCTTTGAGGATAGACTCCTCAGGAAAGCAGAGAGGGCCAAATTGTCTGGGGCATTTGAAGGGGTTCCAGGAGGCAGTGAGAACCAGCATCACTTTTCCCCGGTGGCACCTTTGCTGTGGCAGCAAAAGCTGGACGTTTGTCTTTTTTGCTCCAGAGAGCGCCGAAAGTGAAAAAAGGTGCTTTTGCGGATAGAGTCCTCAGGAAAGCAGAGAGGGCCAAATTGTCTGGGGCATTTGAAGGGGTTCCAGGAGGCAGTGAGAACCAGCATCACTTTTCCCCGGTGGCACATTTGCTGTGGCAGCAAAAGCTGGACGTTTGTCTTTTTTGCTCCAGAGAGCGCCGAAAGTGAAAAAAGGTGCTTTTGCGGATAGAGTCCTCAGGAAAGCAGAGAGGGCCAAATTGTCTGGTGCATTTGAAGGGGTTCCAGGAGGCAGTGAGAACCAGCATCACTTTTCCCCGGTGGCACATTTGCTGTGGCAGCAAAAGCTGGACGTTTGTCTTTTTTGCTCCAGAGAGCGCCGAAAGTGAAAAAAGGTGCCTTTGAGGATAGAGTCCTCAGGAAAGCAGAGAGGGCCAAATTGTCTGGGGCATTTGAAGGGGTTCCAGGAGGTAGTGAGGACCAGCATCACTTTTCCCCGCTGGCACCTTTGCTGTGGCAGCAAAAGCTGGACGTTTGTCTTTTTTGCTCCAGAGAGCGCCAAAAGTGAAAAAAGGTGCTTTTGCGGATAGAGTCCTCAGGAAAGCAGAGAGGGCCAAATTGTCTGGTGCATTTGAAGGGGATCCAGGAGGCAGTGAGAACCAGCATCACTTTTCCCCGGTGGCACCTTTGCTGTGGCAGCAAAAGCTGGACGTTTGTCTTTTTTGCTCCAGAGAGCGCCCAAAGTGAAAAAAGGTGCTTTTGAGGATAGAGTCCTCAGGAAAGCAGAGAGGGCCAAATTGTCTGGTGCATTTGAAGGGGTTCCAGGAGGCAGTGAGAACCAGCATCACTTTTCCCCGCTGGCACCTTTGCTGTGGCAGCAAAAGCTGGACGTTTGTCTTTTTTGCTCCAGAGAGCGCCGAAAGTGAAAAAAGGTGCATTTGAGGATAGAGTCCTCAGGAAAGCAGAGAGGGCCAAATTGTCTGGTGCATTTGAAGGGGTTCCAGGAGGCAGTGAGGACCAGCATCACTTTTCCCCGGTGGCACATTTGCTGTGGCAGCAAAAGCTGGACGTTTGTCTTTTTTGCTCCAGAGAGCGCCGAAAGTGAAAAAAGGTGCCTTTGAGGATAGAGTCCTCAGGAAAGCAGAGAGGGCCAAATTGTCTGGTGCATTTGAAGGGGTTCCAGGAGGCAGTGAGAACCAGCATCACTTTTCCCCGGTGGCACCTTTGCTGTGGCAGCAAAAGCTGGACGTTTGTCTTTTTTGCTCCAGAGAGCGCCGAAAGTGAAAAAAGGTGCATTTGAGGATAGAGTCCTCAGGAAAGCAGAGAGGGCCAAATTGTCTGGTGCATTTGAAGGGGTTCCAGGAGGCAGTGAGGACCAGCATCACTTTTCCCCGCTGGCACCTTTGCTGTGGCAGCAAAAGCTGGACGTTTGTCTTTTTTGCTCCAGACAGAGCCGAAAGTGAAAAAAGGTGCATTTGAGGATAGAGTCCTCAGGAAAGCAGAGAGGGCCAAATTGTCTGGTGCATTTGAAGGGGTTCCAGGAGGCAGTGAGAACCAGCATCACTTTTCCCCGCTGGCACCTTTGCTGTGGCAGCAAAAGCTGGACGTTTGTCTTTTTTGCTCCAGAGAGCGCCGAAAGTGAAAAAAGGTGCTTTTGCGGATAGAGTCCTCAGGAAAGCAGAGAGGGCCAAATTGTCTGGGGCATTTGAAGGGGTTCCAGGAGGCAGTGAGGACCAGCATCACTTTTCCCCGCTGGCACCTTTGCTGTGGCAGCAAAAGCTGGACGTTTGTCTTTTTTGCTCCAGAGAGCGCCAAAAGTGAAAAAAGGTGCTTTTGAGGATAGAGTCCTCAGGAAAGCAGAGAGGGCCAAATTGTCTGGGGCATTTGAAGGGGTTCCAGGAGGCACTGAGAACCAGCATCACTTTTCCCCGCTGGCACCTTTGCTGTGGCAGCAAAAGCTGGACGTTTGTCTTTTTTGCTCCAGAGAGCGCCGAAAGTGAAAAAAGGTGCTTTTGAGGATAGAGTCCTCAGGAAAGCAGAGAGGGCCAAATTGTCTGGGGCATTTGAAGGGGTTCCAGGAGGCAGTGAGGACCAGCATCACTTTTCCCCGCTGGCACCTTTGCTGTGGCAGCAAAAGCTGGACGTTTGTCTTTTTTGCTCCAGAGAGCGCCAAAAGTGAAAAAAGGTGCTTTTGCGGATAGACTCCTCAGGAAAGCAGAGAGGGCCAAATTGTCTGGTGCATTTGAAGGGGTTCCAGGAGGCAGTGAGAACCAGCATCACTTTTCCCCGCTGGCACCTTTGCTGTGGCAGCAAAAGCTGGACGTTTGTCTTTTTTGCTCCAGACAGCGCCGAAAGTGAAAAAAGGTGCCTTTGAGGATAGAGTCCTCAGGAAAGCAGAGAGGGCCAAATTGTCTGGGGCATTTGAAGGGGTTCCAGGAGGCAGTGAGAACCAGCATCACTTTTCCCCGGTGGCACCTTTGCTGTGGCAGCAAAAGCTGGACGTTTGTCTTTTTTGCTCCAGAGAGCGCCGAAAGTGAAAAAAGGTGCTTTTGCGGATAGAGTCCTCAGGAAAGCAGAGAGGGCCAAATTGTCTGGGGCATTTGAAGGGGTTCCAGGAGGCAGTGAGAACCAGCATCACTTTTCCCCGGTGGCACATTTGCTGTGGCAGCAAAAGCTGGACGTTTGTCTTTTTTGCTCCAGAGAGCGCCGAAAGTGAAAAAAGGTGCTTTTGAGGATAGACTCCTCAGGAAAGCAGAGAGGGCCAAATTGTCTGGGGCATTTGAAGGGGTTCCAGGAGGCAGTGAGAACCAGCATCACTTTTCCCCGGTGGCACATTTGCTGTGGCAGCAAAAGCTGGACGTTTGTCTTTTTTGCTCCAGAGAGCGCCGAAAGTGAAAAAAGGTGCCTTTGAGGATAGAGTCCTCAGGAAAGCAGAGAGGGCCAAATTGTCTGGGGCATTTGAAGGGGTTCCAGGAGGTAGTGAGGACCAGCATCACTTTTCCCTGCTGGCACCTTTGCTGTGGCAGCAAAAGCTGGACGTTTGTCTTTTTTGCTCCAGAGAGCGCCAAAAGTGAAAAAAGGTGCTTTTGCGGATAGAGTCCTCAGGAAAGCAGAGAGGGCCAAATTGTCTGGTGCATTTGAAGGGGATCCAGGAGGCAGTGAGAACCAGCATCACTTTTCCCCGGTGGCACCTTTGCTGTGGCAGCAAAAGCTGGACGTTTGTCTTTTTTGCTCCAGAGAGCGCCCAAAGTGAAAAAAGGTGCTTTTGAGGATAGAGTCCTCAGGAAAGCAGAGAGGGCCAAATTGTCTGGTGCATTTGAAGGGGTTCCAGGAGGCAGTGAGAACCAGCATCACTTTTCCCCGCTGGCACCTTTGCTGTGGCAGCAAAAGCTGGACGTTTGTCTTTTTTGCTCCAGAGAGCGCCGAAAGTGAAAAAAGGTGCATTTGAGGATAGAGTCCTCAGGAAAGCAGAGAGGGCCAAATTGTCTGGTGCATTTGAAGGGGTTCCAGGAGGCAGTGAGGACCAGCATCACTTTTCCCCGGTGGCACATTTGCTGTGGCAGCAAAAGCTGGACGTTTGTCTTTTTTGCTCCAGAGAGCGCCGAAAGTGAAAAAAGGTGCTTTTGCGGATAGAGTCCTCAGGAAAGCAGAGAGGGCCAAATTGTCTGGGGCATTTGAAGGGGTTCCAGGAGGTAGTGAGGACCAGCATCACTTTTCCCCGCTGGCACCTTTGCTGTGGCAGCAAAAGCTGGACGTTTGTCTTTTTTGCTCCAGACAGCGCCAAAAGTGAAAAAAGGTGCTTTTGAGGATAGAGTCCTCAGGAAAGCAGAGAGGGCCAAATTGTCTGGTGCATTTGAAGGGGATCCAGGAGGCAGTGAGAACCAGCATCACTTTTCCCCGGTGGCACCTTTGCTGTGGCAGCAAAAGCTGGACGTTTGTCTTTTTTGCTCCAGAGAGCGCCGAAAGTGAAAAAAGGTGCCTTTGAGGATAGAGTCCTCAGGAAAGCAGAGAGGGCCAAATTGTCTGGTGCATTTGAAGGGGTTCCAGGAGGCAGTGAGAACCAGCATCACTTTTCCCCGCTGGCACCTTTGCTGTGGCAGCAAAAGCTGGACGTTTGTCTTTTTTGCTCCAGAGAGCGCCGAAAGTGAAAAAAGGTGCATTTGAGGATAGAGTCCTCAGGAAAGCAGAGAGGGCCAAATTGTCTGGTGCATTTGAAGGGGTTCCAGGAGGCAGTGAGGACCAGCATCACTTTTCCCCGCTGGCACCTTTGCTGTGGCAGCAAAAGCTGGACGTTTGTCTTTTTTGCTCCAGACAGAGCCGAAAGTGAAAAAAGGTGCATTTGAGGATAGAGTCCTCAGGAAAGCAGAGAGGGCCAAATTGTCTGGTGCATTTGAAGGGGTTCCAGGAGGCAGTGAGAACCAGCATCACTTTTCCCCGCTGGCACCTTTGCTGTGGCAGCAAAAGCTGGACGTTTGTCTTTTTTGCTCCAGAGAGCGCCGAAAGTGAAAAAAGGTGCTTTTGCGGATAGAGTCCTCAGGAAAGCAGAGAGGGCCAAATTGTCTGGGGCATTTGAAGGGGTTCCAGGAGGCAGTGAGGACCAGCATCACTTTTCCCCGCTGGCACCTTTGCTGTGGCAGCAAAAGCTGGACGTTTGTCTTTTTTGCTCCAGAGAGCGCCAAAAGTGAAAAAAGGTGCTTTTGCGGATAGAGTCCTCAGGAAAGCAGAGAGGGCCAAATTGTCTGGGGCATTTGAAGGGGTTCCAGGAGGCACTGAGAACCAGCATCACTTTTCCCCGCTGGCACCTTTGCTGTGGCAGCAAAAGCTGGACGTTTGTCTTTTTTGCTCCAGAGAGCGCCGAAAGTGAAAAAAGGTGCTTTTGAGGATAGAGTCCTCAGGAAAGCAGAGAGGGCCAAATTGTCTGGGGCATTTGAAGGGGTTCCAGGAGGCAGTGAGGACCAGCATCACTTTTCCCCGCTGGCACCTTTGCTGTGGCAGCAAAAGCTGGACGTTTGTCTTTTTTGCTCCAGAGAGCGCCAAAAGTGAAAAAAGGTGCTTTTGCGGATAGACTCCTCAGGAAAGCAGAGAGGGCCAAATTGTCTGGTGCATTTGAAGGGGTTCCAGGAGGCAGTGAGAACCAGCATCACTTTTCCCCGCTGGCACCTTTGCTGTGGCAGCAAAAGCTGGACGTTTGTCTTTTTTGCTCCAGAGAGCGCCGAAAGTGAAAAAAGGTGCTTTTGCGGATAGAGTCCTCAGGAAAGCAGAGAGGGCCAAATTGTCTGGTGCATTTGAAGGGGTTCCAGGAGGCAGTGAGAACCAGCATCACTTTTCCCCGCTGGCACCTTGCTGTGGCAGCAAAAGCTGGACGTTTGTCTTTTTTGCTCCAGAGAGCGCCAAAATTGAAAAAAGGTGCTTTTGCGGATAGAGTCCTCAGGAAAGCAGAGAGGGCCAAATTGTCTGGGGCATTTGAAGGGGTTCCAGGAGGCAGTGAGGACCAGCATCACTTTTCCCCGGTGGCACCTTTGCTGTGGCAGCAAAAGCTGGACGTTTGTCTTTTTTGCTCCAGAGAGCGCCAAAAGTGAAAAAAGGTGCTTTTGCGGATAGACTCCTCAGGAAAGCAGAGAGGGCCAAATTGTCTGGTGCATTTGAAGGGGTTCCAGGAGGCAGTGAGAACCAGCATCACTTTTCCCCGCTGGCACCTTTGCTGTGGCAGCAAAAGCTGGACGTTTGTCTTTTTTGCTCCAGACAGCGCCGAAAGTGAAAAAAGGTGCATTTGAGGATAGACTCCTCAGGAAAGCAGAGAGGGCCAAATTGTCTGGGGCATTTGAAGGGGTTCCAGGAGGCAGTGAGAACCAGCATCACTTTTCCCCGCTGGCACCTTTGCTGTGGCAGCAAAAGCTGGACGTTTGTCTTTTTTGCTCCAGAGAGCGCCGAAAGTGAAAAAAGGTGCTTTTGCGGATAGAGTCCTCAGGAAAGCAGAGAGGGCCAAATTGTCTGGGGCATTTGAAGGGGTTCCAGGAGGCAGTGAGAACCAGCATCACTTTTCCCCGGTGGCACATTTGCTGTGGCAGCAAAAGCTGGACGTTTGTCTTTTTTGCTCCAGAGAGCGCCGAAAGTGAAAAAAGGTGCTTTTGCGGATAGAGTCCTCAGGAAAGCAGAGAGGGCCAAATTGTCTGGTGCATTTGAAGGGGTTCCAGGAGGCAGTGAGAACCAGCATCACTTTTCCCCGGTGGCACATTTGCTGTGGCAGCAAAAGCTGGACGTTTGTCTTTTTTGCTCCAGAGAGCGCCGAAAGTGAAAAAAGGTGCCTTTGAGGATAGAGTCCTCAGGAAAGCAGAGAGGGCCAAATTGTCTGGGGCATTTGAAGGGGTTCCAGGAGGTAGTGAGGACCAGCATCACTTTTCCCCGCTGGCACCTTTGCTGTGGCAGCAAAAGCTGGACGTTTGTCTTTTTTGCTCCAGAGAGCGCCAAAAGTGAAAAAAGGTGCTTTTGCGGATAGAGTCCTCAGGAAAGCAGAGAGGGCCAAATTGTCTGGTGCATTTGAAGGGGATCCAGGAGGCAGTGAGAACCAGCATCACTTTTCCCCGCTGGCACCTTTGCTGTGGCAGCAAAAGCTGGACGTTTGTCTTTTTTGCTCCAGAGAGCGCCCAAAGTGAAAAAAGGTGCTTTTGAGGATAGAGTCCTCAGGAAAGCAGAGAGGGCCAAATTGTCTGGTGCATTTGAAGGGGTTCCAGGAGGCAGTGAGAACCAGCATCACTTTTCCCCGCTGGCACCTTTGCTGTGGCAGCAAAAGCTGGACGTTTGTCTTTTTTGCTCCAGAGAGCGCCGAAAGTGAAAAAAGGTGCATTTGAGGATAGAGTCCTCAGGAAAGCAGAGAGGGCCAAATTGTCTGGTGCATTTGAAGGGGTTCCAGGAGGCAGTGAGGACCAGCATCACTTTTCCCCGCTGGCACCTTTGCTGTGGCAGCAAAAGCTGGACGTTTGTCTTTTTTGCTCCAGAGAGCGCCGAAAGTGAAAAAAGGTGCTTTTGAGGATAGACTCCTCAGGAAAGCAGAGAGGGCCAAATTGTCTGGGGCATTTGAAGGGGTTCCAGGAGGCAGTGAGGACCAGCATCACTTTTCCCCGCTGGCACCTTTGCTGTGGCAGCAAAAGCTGGACGTTTGTCTTTTTTGCTCCAGAGAGCGCCAAAAGTGAAAAAAGGTGCTTTTGCGGATAGAGTCCTCAGGAAAGCAGAGAGGGCCAAATTGTCTGGTGCATTTGAAGGGGTTCCAGGAGGCAGTGAGAACCAGCATCACTTTTCCTTGCTGGCACCTTTGCTGTGGCAGCAAAAGCTGGACGTTTGTCTTTTTTGCTCCAGACAGCGCCGAAAGTGAAAAAAGGTGCATTTGAGGATAGAGTCCTCAGGAAAGCAGAGAGGGCCAAATTGTCTGGGGCATTTGAAAGGGTCCTAGGAGGCAGTGAGGACCAGCATCACTTTTCCCCGCTGGCACCTTTGCTGTGGCAGCAAAAGCTGGACGTTTGTCTTTTTTGCTCCAGAGAGCGCCAAAAGTGAAGAAAGGTGCTTTTGCGGATAGAGTCCTCAGGAAAGCAGAGAGGGCCAAATTGTCTGGTGCATTTGAAGGGGTTCCAGGAGGCAGTGAGAACCAGCATCACTTTTCCCCGCTGGCACCTTTGCTGTGGCAGCAAAAGCTGGACGTTTGTCTTTTTTGCTCCAGACAGCGCCGAAAGTGAAAAAAGGTGCTTTTGAGGATAGAGTCCTCAGGAAAGCAGAGAGGGCCAAATTGTCTGGGGCATTTGAAGGGGTTCCAGGAGGCAGTGAGAACCAGCATCACTTTTCCCCGCTGGCACCTTTGCTGTGGCAGCAAAAGCTGGACGTTTGTCTTTTTTGCTCCAGAGAGCGCCAAAAGTGAAAAAAGGTGCTTTTGCGGATAGAGTCCTCAGGAAAGCAGAGAGGGCCAAATTGTCTGGTGCATTTGAAGGGGTTCCAGGCGGCAGTGAGAACCAGCATCACTTTTCCCCGGTGGCACCTTTGCTGTGGCAGCAAAAGCTGGACGTTTGTCTTTTTTGCTCCAGAGAGCGCCAAAAGTGAAAGAAGGTGCTTTTGCGGATAGTCCTCAGGAAAGCAGAGAGGGCCAAATTGTCTGGTGCATTTGAAGGGGTTCCAGGCGGCAGTGAGAACCAGCATCACTTTTCCCCGCTGGCACCTTTGCTGTGGCAGCAAAAGCTGGACGTTTGTCTTTTTTGCTCCAGAGAGCGCCGAAAGTGAAAAAAGGTGCTTTTGAGGATAGACTCCTCAGGAAAGCAGAGAGGGCCAAATTGTCTGGGGCATTTGAAGGGGTTCCAGGAGGCAGTGAGGACCAGCATCACTTTTCCCCGGTGGCACCTTTGCTGTGGCAGCAAAAGCTGGACGTTTGTCTTTTTTGCTCCAGAGAGCGCCAAAAGTGAAAAAAGGTGCTTTTGCGGATAGAGTCCTCAGGAAAGCAGAGAGGGCCAAATTGTCTGGTGCATTTGAAGGGGTTCCAGGAGGCAGTGAGAACCAGCATCACTTTTCCCCGCTGGCACCTTTGCTGTGGCAGCAAAAGCTGGACGTTTGTCTTTTTTGCTCCAGACAGCGCGAAAGTGAAAAAAGGTGCATTTGAGGATAGAGTCCTCAGGAAAGCAGAGAGGGCCAAATTGTCTGGTGCATTTGAAGGGGTTCCAGGAGGCAGTGAGGACCAGCATCACTTTTCCCCGCTGGCACCTTTGCTGTGGCAGCAAAAGCTGGACGTTTGTCTTTTTTGCTCCAGAGAGCGCCGAAAGTGAAAAAAGGTGCATTTGAGGATAGAGTCCTCAGGAAAGCAGAGAGGGCCAAATTGTCTGGTGCATTTGAAGGGGTTCCAGGAGGCAGTGAGAACCAGCATCACTTTTCCCCGCTGGCACCTTTGCTTTGCCAGCAAAAGCTGGACGTTTGTCTTTTTTGCTCCAGAGAGCGCCGAAAGTGAAAAAAGTTGCTTTTGAGGATAGAGTCCTCAGGAAAGCAGAGAGGGCCAAATTGTCTGGGGCATTTGAAGGGGTTCCAGGAGGCAGTGAGGACCAGCATCACTTTTCCCCGCTGGCACCTTTGCTGTGGCAGCAAAAGCTGGACGTTTGTCTTTTTTGCTCCAGACAGCGCCAAAAGTGAAAAAAGGTGCTTTTGCGGATAGAGTCCTCAGGAAAGCAGAGAGGGCCAAATTGTCTGGTGCATTTGAAGGGGTTCCAGGAGGCAGTGAGAACCAGCATCACTTTTCCCCGCTGGCACCTTTGATGTGGCAGCAAAAGCTGGACGTTTGTCTTTTTTGCTCCAGAGAGCGCCGAAAGTGAAAAAAGGTGCATTTGAGGATAGAGTCCTCAGGAAAGCAGAGAGGGCCAAATTGTCTGGGGCATTTGAAGGGGTTCCAGGAGGCAGTGAGGACCAGCATCACTTTTCCCCGGTGGCACCTTTGCTGTGGCAGCAAAAGCTGGACGTTTGTCTTTTTTGCTCCAGACAGCGCCGAAAGTGAAAAAAGGTGCATTTGAGGATAGAGTCCTCAGGAAAGCAGAGAGGGCCAAATTGTCCGGGGCATTTGAAGGGGTTCCAGGAGGCAGTGAGGACCAGCATCACTTTTCCCCGCTGGCACCTTTGCTGTGGCAGCAAAAGCTGGACGTTTGTCTTTTTTGCTCCAGAGAGCGCCGAAAGTGAAAAAAGGTGCTTTTGAGGATAGAGTCCTCAGGAAAGCAGAGAGGGCCAAATTGTCTGGTGCATTTGAAGGGGTTCCAGGAGGCAGTGAGAACCAGCATCACTTTTCCCCGGTGGCACCTTTGCTGTGGCAGCAAAAGCTGGACGTTTGTCTTTTTTGCTCCAGACAGCGCCGAAAGTGAAAAAAGGTGCTTTTGAGGATAGAGTCCTCAGGAAAGCAGAGAGGGCCAAATTGTCTGGTGCATTTGAAGGGGTTCCAGGAGGCAGTGAGGACCAGCATCACTTTTCCCCGCTGGCACCTTTGCTGTGGCAGCAAAAGCTGGACGTTTGTCTTTTTTGCTCCAGAGAGCGCCGAAAGTGAAAAAAGGTGCATTTGAGGATAGAGTCCTCAGGAAAGCAGAGAGGGCCAAATTGTCTGGTGCATTTGAAGGGGTTCCAGGAGGCAGTGAGGACCAGCATCACTTTTCCCCGGTGGCACATTTGCTGTGGCAGCAAAAGCTGGACGTTTGTCTTTTTTGCTCCAGAGAGCGCCGAAAGTGAAAAAAGGTGCTTTTGCGGATAGAGTCCTCAGGAAAGCAGAGAGGGCCAAATTGTCTGGGGCATTTGAAGGGGTTCCAGGAGGTAGTGAGGACC
Source organism: Vanellus vanellus (assembly GCF_965231255.1). Lineage (NCBI taxonomy): Eukaryota > Metazoa > Chordata > Aves > Charadriiformes > Charadriidae > Vanellus > Vanellus vanellus. Next base: position 28,880 of record NW_028128475.1, on the reverse strand, counting down.
AGCATCACTTTTCCCCGCTGGCACCTTTGCTGTGGCAGCAAAAGCTGGACGTTTGTCTTTTTTGCTCCAGAGAGCGCCAAAAGTGAAAAAAGGTGCTTTTGAGGATAGAGTCCTCAGGAAAGCAGAGAGGGCCAAATTGTCTGGTGCATTTGAAGGGGATCCAGGAGGCAGTGAGAACCAGCATCACTTTTCCCCGGTGGCACCTTTGCTGTGGCAGCAAAAGCTGGACGTTTGTCTTTTTTGCTCCAGAGAGCGCCGAAAGTGAAAAAAGGTGCCTTTGAGGATAGAGTCCTCAGGAAAGCAGAGAGGGCCAAATTGTCTGGTGCATTTGAAGGGGTTCCAGGAGGCAGTGAGAACCAGCATCACTTTTCCCCGGTGGCACCTTTGCTGTGGCAGCAAAAGCTGGACGTTTGTCTTTTTTGCTCCAGAGAGCGCCGAAAGTGAAAAAAGGTGCATTTGAGGATAGAGTCCTCAGGAAAGCAGAGAGGGCCAAATTGTCTGGTGCATTTGAAGGGGTTCCAGGAGGCAGTGAGGACCAGCATCACTTTTCCCCGCTGGCACCTTTGCTGTGGCAGCAAAAGCTGGACGTTTGTCTTTTTTACTCCAGACAGAGCCGAAAGTGAAAAAAGGTGCATTTGAGGATAGAGTCCTCAGGAAAGCAGAGAGGGCCAAATTGTCTGGTGCATTTGAAGGGGTTCCAGGAGGCAGTGAGGACCAGCATCACTTTTCCCCGCTGGCACCTTTGCTGTGGCAGCAAAAGCTGGACGTTTGTCTTTTTTGCTCCAGAGAGCGCCGAAAGTGAAAAAAGGTGCTTTTGCGGATAGAGTCCTCAGGAAAGCAGAGAGGGCCAAATTGTCTGGGGCATTTGAAGGGGTTCCAGGAGGCAGTGAGGACCAGCATCACTTTTCCCCGCTGGCACCTTTGCTGTGGCAGCAAAAGCTGGACGTTTGTCTTTTTTGCTCCAGAGAGCGCCAAAAGTGAAAAAAGGTGCTTTTGCGGATAGAGTCCTCAGGAAAGCAGAGAGGGCCAAATTGTCTGGTGCATTTGAAGGGGTTCCAGGAGGCAGTGAGAACCAGCATCACTTTTCCTTGCTGGCACCTTTGCTGTGGCAGCAAAAGCTGGACGTTTGTCTTTTTTGCTCCAGACAGCGCCGAAAGTGAAAAAAGGTGCATTTGAGGATAGAGTCCTCAGGAAAGCAGAGAGGGCCAAATTGTCTGGGGCATTTGAAAGGGTCCTAGGAGGCAGTGAGGACCAGCATCACTTTTCCCCGCTGGCACCTTTGCTGTGGCAGCAAAAGCTGGACGTTTGTCTTTTTTGCTCCAGACAGCGCCAAAAGTGAAGAAAGGTGCTTTTGCGGATAGAGTCCTCAGGAAAGCAGAGAGGGCCAAATTGTCTGGGGCATTTGAAGGGGTTCCAGGAGGCAGTGAGAACCAGCATCACTTTTCCCCGCTGGCACCTTTGCTGTGGCAGCAAAAGCTGGACGTTTGTCTTTTTTGCTCCAGACAGCGCCGAAAGTGAAAAAAGGTGCTTTTGAGGATAGAGTCCTCAGGAAAGCAGAGAGGGCCAAATTGTCTGGGGCATTTGAAGGGGTTCCAGGAGGCAGTGAGAACCAGCATCACTTTTCCCCGGTGGCACCTTTGCTGTGGCAGCAAAAGCTGGACGTTTGTCTTTTTTGCTCCAGAGAGCGCCAAAAGTGAAAAAAGGTGCTTTTGCGGATAGAGTCCTCAGGAAAGCAGAGAGGGCCAAATTGTCTGGTGCATTTGAAGGGGTTCCAGGCGGCAGTGAGAACCAGCATCACTTTTCCCCGCTGGCACCTTTGCTGTGGCAGCAAAAGCTGGACGTTTGTCTTTTTTGCTCCAGAGAGCGCCAAAAGTGAAAAAAGGTGCTTTTGCGGATAGTCCTCAGGAAAGCAGAGAGGGCCAAATTGTCTGGTGCATTTGAAGGGGTTCCAGGCGGCAGTGAGAACCAGCATCACTTTTCCCCGCTGGCACCTTTGCTGTGGCAGCAAAAGCTGGACGTTTGTCTTTTTTGCTCCAGAGAGCGCCGAAAGTGAAAAAAGGTGCTTTTGAGGATAGACTCCTCAGGAAAGCAGAGAGGGCCAAATTGTCTGGGGCATTTGAAGGGGTTCCAGGAGGCAGTGAGGACCAGCATCACTTTTCCCCGGTGGCACCTTTGCTGTGGCAGCAAAAGCTGGACGTTTGTCTTTTTTGCTCCAGAGAGCGCCAAAAGTGAAAAAAGGTGCTTTTGCGGATAGAGTCCTCAGGAAAGCAGAGAGGGCCAAATTGTCTGGTGCATTTGAAGGGGTTCCAGGAGGCAGTGAGAACCAGCATCACTTTTCCCCGCTGGCACCTTTGCTGTGGCAGCAAAAGCTGGACGTTTGTCTTTTTTGCTCCAGACAGCGCGAAAGTGAAAAAAGGTGCATTTGAGGATAGAGTCCTCAGGAAAGCAGAGAGGGCCAAATTGTCTGGTGCATTTGAAGGGGTTCCAGGAGGCAGTGAGGACCAGCATCACTTTTCCCCGCTGGCACCTTTGCTGTGGCAGCAAAAGCTGGACGTTTGTCTTTTTTGCTCCAGAGAGCGCCAAAAGTGAAAAAAGGTGCATTTGAGGATAGAGTCCTCAGGAAAGCAGAGAGGGCCAAATTGTCTGGTGCATTTGAAGGGGTTCCAGGAGGCAGTGAGAACCAGCATCACTTTTCCCCGCTGGCACCTTTGCTGTGGCAGCAAAAGCTGGACGTTTGTCTTTTTTGCTCCAGAGAGCGCCGAAAGTGAAAAAAGTTGCTTTTGAGGATAGAGTCCTCAGGAAAGCAGAGAGGGCCAAATTGTCTGGGGCATTTGAAGGGGTTCCAGGAGGCAGTGAGGACCAGCATCACTTTTCCCCGCTGGCACCTTTGCTGTGGCAGCAAAAGCTGGACGTTTGTCTTTTTTGCTCCAGACAGCGCCAAAAGTGAAAAAAGGTGCTTTTGCGGATAGAGTCCTCAGGAAAGCAGAGAGGGCCAAATTGTCTGGTGCATTTGAAGGGGTTCCAGGAGGCAGTGAGAACCAGCATCACTTTTCCCCGCTGGCACCTTTGCTGTGGCAGCAAAAGCTGGACGTTTGTCTTTTTTTGCTCCAGACAGCGCCGAAAGTGAAAAAAGGTGCATTTGAGGATAGACTCCTCAGGAAAGCAGAGAGGGCCAAATTGTCTGGGGCATTTGAAGGGGTTCCAGGAGGCAGTGAGAACCAGCATCACTTTTCCCCGCTGGCACCTTTGCTGTGGCAGCAAAAGCTGGACGTTTGTCTTTTTTGCTCCAGAGAGCGCCGAAAGTGAAAAAAGGTGCTTTTGCGGATAGAGTCCTCAGGAAAGCAGAGAGGGCCAAATTGTCTGGGGCATTTGAAGGGGTTCCAGGAGGCAGTGAGAACCAGCATCACTTTTCCCCGCTGGCACATTTGCTGTGGCAGCAAAAGCTGGACGTTTGTCTTTTTTGCTCCAGAGAGCGCCGAAAGTGAAAAAAGGTGCTTTTGCGGATAGAGTCCTCAGGAAAGCAGAGAGGGCCAAATTGTCTGGTGCATTTGAAGGGGTTCCAGGAGGCAGTGAGAACCAGCATCACTTTTCCCCGCTGGCACATTTGCTGTGGCAGCAAAAGCTGGACGTTTGTCTTTTTTGCTCCAGAGAGCGCCGAAAGTGAAAAAAGGTGCCTTTGAGGATAGAGTCCTCAGGAAAGCAGAGAGGGCCAAATTGTCTGGGGCATTTGAAGGGGTTCCAGGAGGTAGTGAGGACCAGCATCACTTTTCCCCGCTGGCACCTTTGCTGTGGCAGCAAAAGCTGGACGTTTGTCTTTTTTGCTCCAGAGAGCGCCAAAAGTGAAAAAAGGTGCTTTTGCGGATAGAGTCCTCAGGAAAGCAGAGAGGGCCAAATTGTCTGGTGCATTTGAAGGGGATCCAGGAGGCAGTGAGAACCAGCATCACTTTTCCCCGGTGGCACCTTTGCTGTGGCAGCAAAAGCTGGACGTTTGTCTTTTTTGCTCCAGAGAGCGCCCAAAGTGAAAAAAGGTGCTTTTGAGGATAGAGTCCTCAGGAAAGCAGAGAGGGCCAAATTGTCTGGTGCATTTGAAGGGGTTCCAGGAGGCAGTGAGAACCAGCATCACTTTTCCCCGCTGGCACCTTTGCTGTGGCAGCAAAAGCTGGACGTTTGTCTTTTTTGCTCCAGAGAGCGCCGAAAGTGAAAAAAGGTGCATTTGAGGATAGAGTCCTCAGGAAAGCAGAGAGGGCCAAATTGTCTGGGGCATTTGAAGGGGTTCCAGGAGGCAGTGAGGACCAGCATCACTTTTCCCCGCTGGCACCTTTGCTGTGGCAGCAAAAGCTGGACGTTTGTCTTTTTTGCTCCAGAGAGCGCCGAAAGTGAAAAAAGGTGCTTTTGAGGATAGACTCCTCAGGAAAGCAGAGAGGGCCAAATTGTCTGGGGCATTTGAAGGGGTTCCAGGAGGCAGTGAGGACCAGCATCACTTTTCCCCGCTGGCACCTTTGCTGTGGCAGCAAAAGCTGGACGTTTGTCTTTTTTGCTCCAGAGAGCGCCAAAAGTGAAAAAAGGTGCTTTTGCGGATAGACTCCTCAGGAAAGCAGAGAGGGCCAAATTGTCTGGTGCATTTGAAGGGGTTCCAGGAGGCAGTGAGAACCAGCATCACTTTTCCTTGCTGGCACCTTTGCTGTGGCAGCAAAAGCTGGACGTTTGTCTTTTTTGCTCCAGACAGCGCCGAAAGTGAAAAAAGGTGCATTTGAGGATAGAGTCCTCAGGAAAGCAGAGAGGGCCAAATTGTCTGGGGCATTTGAAAGGGTCCTAGGAGGCAGTGAGGACCAGCATCACTTTTCCCCGCTGGCACCTTTGCTGTGGCAGCAAAAGCTGGACGTTTGTCTTTTTTGCTCCAGAGAGCGCCAAAAGTGAAGAAAGGTGCTTTTGCGGATAGAGTCCTCAGGAAAGCAGAGAGGGCCAAATTGTCTGGTGCATTTGAAGGGGTTCCAGGAGGCAGTGAGAACCAGCATCACTTTTCCCCGCTGGCACCTTTGCTGTGGCAGCAAAAGCTGGACGTTTGTCTTTTTTGCTCCAGAGAGCGCCGAAAGTGAAAAAAGGTGCTTTTGCGGATAGAGTCCTCAGGAAAGCAGAGAGGGCCAAATTGTCTGGGGCATTTGAAGGGGTTCCAGGAGGCAGTGAGAACCAGCATCACTTTTCCCTGCTGGCACCTTTGCTGTGGCAGCAAAAGCTGGACGTTTGTCTTTTTTGCTCCAGAGAGCGCCAAAAGTGAAAAAAGGTGCTTTTGCGGATAGAGTCCTCAGGAAAGCAGAGAGGGCCAAATTGTCTGGTGCATTTGAAGGGGTTCCAGGCGGCAGTGAGAACCAGCATCACTTTTCCCCGCTGGCACCTTTGCTGTGGCAGCAAAAGCTGGACGTTTGTCTTTTTTGCTCCAGAGAGCGCCAAAAGTGAAAAAAGGTGCTTTTGCGGATAGTCCTCAGGAAAGCAGAGAGGGCCAAATTGTCTGGTGCATTTGAAGGGGTTCCAGGCGGCAGTGAGAACCAGCATCACTTTTCCCCGCTGGCACCTTTGCTGTGGCAGCAAAAGCTGGACGTTTGTCTTTTTTGCTCCAGAGAGCGCCGAAAGTGAAAAAAGGTGCTTTTGAGGATAGACTCCTCAGGAAAGCAGAGAGGGCCAAATTGTCTGGGGCATTTGAAGGGGTTCCAGGAGGCAGTGAGGACCAGCATCACTTTTCCCCGGTGGCACCTTTGCTGTGGCAGCAAAAGCTGGACGTTTGTCTTTTTTGCTCCAGAGAGCGCCAAAAGTGAAAAAAGGTGCTTTTGCGGATAGAGTCCTCAGGAAAGCAGAGAGGGCCAAATTGTCTGGTGCATTTGAAGGGGTTCCAGGAGGCAGTGAGAACCAGCATCACTTTTCCCCGCTGGCACCTTTGCTGTGGCAGCAAAAGCTGGACGTTTGTCTTTTTTGCTCCAGACAGCGCGAAAGTGAAAAAAGGTGCATTTGAGGATAGAGTCCTCAGGAAAGCAGAGAGGGCCAAATTGTCTGGTGCATTTGAAGGGGTTCCAGGAGGCAGTGAGGACCAGCATCACTTTTCCCCGCTGGCACCTTTGCTGTGGCAGCAAAAGCTGGACGTTTGTCTTTTTTGCTCCAGAGAGCGCCAAAAGTGAAAAAAGGTGCATTTGAGGATAGAGTCCTCAGGAAAGCAGAGAGGGCCAAATTGTCTGGTGCATTTGAAGGGGTTCCAGGAGGCAGTGAGAACCAGCATCACTTTTCCCCGCTGGCACCTTTGCTGTGGCAGCAAAAGCTGGACGTTTGTCTTTTTTGCTCCAGAGAGCGCCGAAAGTGAAAAAAGTTGCTTTTGAGGATAGAGTCCTCAGGAAAGCAGAGAGGGCCAAATTGTCTGGGGCATTTGAAGGGGTTCCAGGAGGCAGTGAGGACCAGCATCACTTTTCCCCGCTGGCACCTTTGCTGTGGCAGCAAAAGCTGGACGTTTGTCTTTTTTGCTCCAGAGAGCGCCAAAAGTGAAAAAAGGTGCTTTTGCGGATAGAGTCCTCAGGAAAGCAGAGAGGGCCAAATTGTCTGGTGCATTTGAAGGGGTTCCAGGAGGCAGTGAGAACCAGCATCACTTTTCCCCGCTGGCACCTTTGATGTGGCAGCAAAAGCTGGACGTTTGTCTTTTTTGCTCCAGAGAGCGCCGAAAGTGAAAAAAGGTGCATTTGAGGATAGAGTCCTCAGGAAAGCAGAGAGGGCCAAATTGTCTGGGGCATTTGAAGGGGTTCCAGGAGGCAGTGAGGACCAGCATCACTTTTCCCCGCTGGCACCTTTGCTGTGGCAGCAAAAGCTGGACGTTTGTCTTTTTTGCTCCAGACAGCGCCGAAAGTGAAAAAAGGTGCATTTGAGGATAGAGTCCTCAGGAAAGCAGAGAGGGCCAAATTGTCCGGGGCATTTGAAGGGGTTCCAGGAGGCAGTGAGGACCAGCATCACTTTTCCCCGCTGGCACCTTTGCTGTGGCAGCAAAAGCTGGACGTTTGTCTTTTTTGCTCCAGAGAGCGCCGAAAGTGAAAAAAGGTGCTTTTGAGGATAGAGTCCTCAGGAAAGCAGAGAGGGCCAAATTGTCTGGGGCATTTGAAGGGGTTCCAGGAGGCAGTGAGAACCAGCATCACTTTTCCCCGGTGGCACCTTTGCTGTGGCAGCAAAAGCTGGACGTTTGTCTTTTTTGCTCCAGACAGCGCCGAAAGTGAAAAAAGGTGCTTTTGAGGATAGAGTCCTCAGGAAAGCAGAGAGGGCCAAATTGTCTGGTGCATTTGAAGGGGTTCCAGGAGGCAGTGAGGACCAGCATCACTTTTCCCCGCTGGCACCTTTGCTGTGGCAGCAAAAGCTGGACGTTTGTCTTTTTTGCTCCAGAGAGCACCAAAAGTGAAAAAAGGTGCTTTTGCGGATAGAGTCCTCAGGAAAGCAGAGAGGGCCAAATTGTCTGGTGCATTTGAAGGGGTTCCAGGAGGCAGTGAGAACCAGCATCACTTTTCCCCGCTGGCACCTTTGCTGTGGCAGCAAAAGCTGGACGTTTGTCTTTTTTGCTCCAGAGAGCGCCAAAAGTGAAAAAAGGTGCTTTTGCGGATAGAGTCCTCAGGAAAGCAGAGAGGGCCAAATTGTCTGGTGCATTTGAAGGGGTTCCAGGAGGCAGTGAGAACCAGCATCACTTTTCCCCGCTGGCACCTTTGCTGTGGCAGCAAAAGCTGGACGTTTGTCTTTTTTGCTCCAGACAGCGCCCAAAGTGAAAAAAGGTGCTTTTGAGGATAGAGTCCTCAGGAAAGCAGAGAGGGCCAAATTGTCTGGGGCATTTGAAGGGGTTCCAGGAGGCAGTGAGGACCAGCATCACTTTTCCCCGCTGGCACCTTTGATGTGGCAGCAAAAGCTGGACGTTTGTCTTTTTTGCTCCAGACAGCGCCGAAAGTGAAAAAAGGTGCATTTGAGGATAGAGTCCTCAGGAAAGCAGAGAGGGCCAAATTGTCTGGTGCATTTGAAGGGGTTCCAGGCGGCAGTGAGAACCAGCATCACTTTTCCCCGCTGGCACCTTTGCTGTGGCAGCAAAAGCTGGACGTTTGTCTTTTTTGCTCCAGAGAGCGCCAAAAGTGAAAAAAGGTGCTTTTGCGGATAGTCCTCAGGAAAGCAGAGAGGGCCAAATTGTCTGGTGCATTTGAAGGGGTTCCAGGCGGCAGTGAGAACCAGCATCACTTTTCCCCGCTGGCACCTTTGCTGTGGCAGCAAAAGCTGGACGTTTGTCTTTTTTGCTCCAGAGAGCACCGAAAGTGAAAAAAGGTGCTTTTGAGGATAGACTCCTCAGGAAAGCAGAGAGGGCCAAATTGTCTGGGGCATTTGAAGGGGTTCCAGGAGGCAGTGAGGACCAGCATCACTTTTCCCCGGTGGCACCTTTGCTGTGGCAGCAAAAGCTGGACGTTTGTCTTTTTTGCTCCAGAGAGCGCCAAAAGTGAAAAAAGGTGCTTTTGCGGATAGAGTCCTCAGGAAAGCAGAGAGGGCCAAATTGTCTGGTGCATTTGAAGGGGTTCCAGGAGGCAGTGAGAACCAGCATCACTTTTCCCCGCTGGCACCTTTGCTGTGGCAGCAAAAGCTGGACGTTTGTCTTTTTTGCTCCAGAGAGCGCCGAAAGTGAAAAAAGGTGCATTTGAGGATAGAGTCCTCAGGAAAGCAGAGAGGGCCAAATTGTCTGGTGCATTTGAAGGGGTTCCAGGAGGCAGTGAGGACCAGCATCACTTTTCCCCGCTGGCACCTTTGCTGTTGCAGCAAAAGCTGGACGTTTGTCTTTTTTGCTCCAGAGAGCGCCAAAAGTGAAAAAAGGTGCATTTGAGGATAGAGTCCTCAGGAAAGCAGAGAGGGCCAAATTGTCTGGTGCATTTGAAGGGGTTCCAGGAGGCAGTGAGAACCAGCATCACTTTTCCCCGCTGGCACCTTTGCTGTGGCAGCAAAAGCTGGACGTTTGTCTTTTTTGCTCCAGAGAGCGCCGAAAGTGAAAAAAGTTGCTTTTGAGGATAGAGTCCTCAGGAAAGCAGAGAGGGCCAAATTGTCTGGGGCATTTGAAGGGGTTCCAGGAGGCAGTGAGGACCAGCATCACTTTTCCCCGCTGGCACCTTTGCTGTGGCAGCAAAAGCTGGACGTTTGTCTTTTTTGCTCCAGACAGCGCCAAAAGTGAAAAAAGGTGCTTTTGCGGATAGAGTCCTCAGGAAAGCAGAGAGGGCCAAATTGTCTGGTGCATTTGAAGGGGTTCCAGGAGGCAGTGAGAACCAGCATCACTTTTCCCCGCTGGCACCTTTGCTGTGGCAGCAAAAGCTGGACGTTTGTCTTTTTTGCTCCAGAGAGCGCCGAAAGTGAAAAAAGGTGCATTTGAGGATAGAGTCCTCAGGAAAGCAGAGAGGGCCAAATTGTCTGGGGCATTTGAAGGGGTTCCAGGAGGCAGTGAGGACCAGCATCACTTTTCCCCGGTGGCACCTTTGCTGTGGCAGCAAAAGCTGGACGTTTGTCTTTTTTGCTCCAGACAGCGCCGAAAGTGAAAAAAGGTGCATTTGAGGATAGAGTCCTCAGGAAAGCAGAGAGGGCCAAATTGTCCGGGGCATTTGAAGGGGTTCCAGGAGGCAGTGAGGACCAGCATCACTTTTCCCCGCTGGCACCTTTGCTGTGGCAGCAAAAGCTGGACGTTTGTCTTTTTTGCTCCAGAGAGCGCCGAAAGTGAAAAAAGGTGCTTTTGAGGATAGAGTCCTCAGGAAAGCAGAGAGGGCCAAATTGTCTGGTGCATTTGAAGGGGTTCCAGGAGGCAGTGAGAACCAGCATCACTTTTCCCCGGTGGCACCTTTGCTGTGGCAGCAAAAGCTGGACGTTTGTCTTTTTTGCTCCAGACAGCGCCGAAAGTGAAAAAAGGTGCTTTTGAGGATAGAGTCCTCAGGAAAGCAGAGAGGGCCAAATTGTCTGGTGCATTTGAAGGGGTTCCAGGAGGCAGTGAGGACCAGCATCACTTTTCCCCGCTGGCACCTTTGCTGTGGCAGCAAAAGCTGGACGTTTGTCTTTTTTGCTCCAGAGAGCACCAAAAGTGAAAAAAGGTGCTTTTGCGGATAGAGTCCTCAGGAAAGCAGAGAGGGCCAAATTGTCTGGTGCATTTGAAGGGGTTCCAGGAGGCAGTGAGAACCAGCATCACTTTTCCCCGCTGGCACCTTTGCTGTGGCAGCAAAAGCTGGACGTTTGTCTTTTTTGCTCCAGAGAGCGCCGAAAGTGAAAAAAGGTGCTTTTGCGGATAGAGTCCTCAGGAAAGCAGAGAGGGCCAAATTGTCTGGTGCATTTGAAGGGGTTCCAGGAGGCAGTGAGAACCAGCATCACTTTTCCCCGCTGGCACCTTTGCTGTGGCAGCAAAAGCTGGACGTTTGTCTTTTTTGCTCCAGACAGCGCCCAAAGTGAAAAAAGGTGCTTTTGAGGATAGAGTCCTCAGGAAAGCAGAGAGGGCCAAATTGTCCGGGGCATTTGAAGGGGTTCCAGGAGGCAGTGAGGACCAGCATCACTTTTCCCCGCTGGCACCTTTGATGTGGCAGCAAAAGCTGGACGTTTGTCTTTTTTGCTCCAGACAGCGCCGAAAGTGAAAAAAGGTGCATTTGAGGATAGAGTCCTCAGGAAAGCAGAGAGGGCCAAATTGTCTGGTGCATTTGAAGGGGTTCCAGGAGGCACTGAGGACCAGCATCACTTTTCCCCGCTGGCACCTTTGCTGTGGCAGCAAAAGCTGGACGTTTGTCTTTTTTGCTCCAGAGAGCGCCGAAAGTGAAAAAAGGTGCATTTGAGGATAGAGTCCTCAGGAAAGCAGAGAGGGCCAAATTGTCTGGTGCATTTGAAGGGGTTCCAGGAGGCAGTGAGAACCAGCATCACTTTTCCCCGGTGGCACCTTTGCTGTGGCAGCAAAAGCTGGACGTTTGTCTTTTTTGCTCCAGACAGCGCCGAAAGTGAAAAAAGGTGCATTTGAGGATAGAGTCCTCAGGAAAGCAGAGAGGGCCAAATTGTCTGGTGCATTTGAAGGGGTTCCAGGAGGCAGTGAGGACCAGCATCACTTTTCCCCGCTGGCACCTTTGCTGTGGCAGCAAAAGCTGGACGTTTGTCTTTTTTGCTCCAGACAGCGCCGAAAGTGAAAAAAGGTGCATTTGAGGATAGAGTCCTCAGGAAAGCAGAGAGGGCCAAATTGTCTGGTGCATTTGAAGGGGTTCCAGGCGGCAGTGAGAACCAGCATCACTTTTCCCCGCTGGCACCTTTGCTGTGGCAGCAAAAGCTGGACGTTTGTCTTTTTTGCTCCAGAGAGCGCCAAAAGTGAAAAAAGGTGCTTTTGCGGATAGTCCTCAGGAAAGCAGAGAGGGCCAAATTGTCTGGTGCATTTGAAGGGGTTCCAGGCGGCAGTGAGAACCAGCATCACTTTTCCCCGCTGGCACCTTTGCTGTGGCAGCAAAAGCTGGACGTTTGTCTTTTTTGCTCCAGACAGCGCGAAAGTGAAAAAAGGTGCATTTGAGGATAGAGTCCTCAGGAAAGCAGAGAGGGCCAAATTGTCTGGTGCATTTGAAGGGGTTCCAGGAGGCAGTGAGAACCAGCATCACTTTTCCCCGCTGGCACCTTTGCTGTGGCAGCAAAAGCTGGACGTTTGTCTTTTTTGCTCCAGAGAGCGCCGAAAGTGAAAAAAGTTGCTTTTGAGGATAGAGTCCTCAGGAAAGCAGAGAGGGCCAAATTGTCTGGGGCATTTGAAGGGGTTCCAGGAGGCAGTGAGGACCAGCATCACTTTTCCCCGCTGGCACCTTTGCTGTGGCAGCAAAAGCTGGACGTTTGTCTTTTTTGCTCCAGACAGCGCCAAAAGTGAAAAAAGGTGCTTTTGCGGATAGAGTCCTCAGGAAAGCAGAGAGGGCCAAATTGTCTGGTGCATTTGAAGGGGTTCCAGGAGGCAGTGAGAACCAGCATCACTTTTCCCCGCTGGCACCTTTGCTGTGGCAGCAAAAGCTGGACGTTTGTCTTTTTTGCTCCAGAGAGCGCCGAAAGTGAAAAAAGGTGCATTTGAGGATAGAGTCCTCAGGAAAGCAGAGAGGGCCAAATTGTCTGGGGCATTTGAAGGGGTTCCAGGAGGCAGTGAGGACCAGCATCACTTTTCCCCGGTGGCACCTTTGCTGTGGCAGCAAAAGCTGGACGTTTGTCTTTTTTGCTCCAGACAGCGCCGAAAGTGAAAAAAGGTGCATTTGAGGATAGAGTCCTCAGGAAAGCAGAGAGGGCCAAATTGTCCGGGGCATTTGAAGGGGTTCCAGGAGGCAGTGAGGACCAGCATCACTTTTCCCCGCTGGCACCTTTGCTGTGGCAGCAAAAGCTGGACGTTTGTCTTTTTTGCTCCAGAGAGCGCCGAAAGTGAAAAAAGGTGCTTTTGAGGATAGAGTCCTCAGGAAAGCAGAGAGGGCCAAATTGTCTGGTGCATTTGAAGGGGTTCCAGGAGGCAGTGAGGACCAGCATCACTTTTCCCCGCTGGCACCTTTGCTGTGGCAGCAAAAGCTGGACGTTTGTCTTTTTTGCTCCAGAGAGCGCCAAAAGTGAAAAAAGGTGCTTTTGCGGATAGAGTCCTCAGGAAAGCAGAGAGGGCCAAATTGTCTGGTGCATTTGAAGGGGTTCCAGGAGGCACTGAGGACCAGCATCACTTTTCCCCGCTGGCACCTTTGCTGTGGCAGCAAAAGCTGGACGTTTGTCTTTTTTGCTCCAGAGAGCGCCGAAAGTGAAAAAAGGTGCATTTGAGGATAGAGTCCTCAGGAAAGCAGAGAGGGCCAAATTGTCTGGTGCATTTGAAGGGGATCCAGGAGGCAGTGAGAACCAGCATCACTTTTCCCCGCTGGCACCTTTGCTGTGGCAGCAAAAGCTGGACGTTTGTCTTTTTTGCTCCAGAGAGCGCCGAAAGTGAAAAAAGGTGCCTTTGAGGATAGAGTCCTCAGGAAAGCAGAGAGGGCCAAATTGTCTGGTGCATTTGAAGGGGTTCCAGGAGGCAGTGAGGACCAGCATCACTTTTCCCCGCTGGCACCTTTGCTGTGGCAGCAAAAGCTGGACGTTTGTCTTTTTTGCTCCAGAGAGCGCCAAAAGTGAAAAAAGGTGCTTTTGCGGATAGAGTCCTCAGGAAAGCAGAGAGGGCCAAATTGTCTGGTGCATTTGAAGGGGATCCAGGAGGCAGTGAGAACCAGCATCACTTTTCCCCGCTGGCACCTTTGCTGTGGCAGCAAAAGCTGGACGTTTGTCTTTTTTGCTCCAGAGAGCGCCGAAAGTGAAAAAAGGTGCATTTGAGGATAGAGTCCTCAGGAAAGCAGAGAGGGCCAAATTGTCTGGTGCATTTGAAGGGGTTCCAGGAGGCAGTGAGGACCAGCATCACTTTTCCCCGCTGGCACCTTTGCTGTGGCAGCAAAAGCTGGACGTTTGTCTTTTTTGCTCCAGAGAGCGCCGAAAGTGAAAAAAGGTGCATTTGAGGATAGAGTCCTCAGGAAAGCAGAGAGGGCCAAATTGTCTGGTGCATTTGAAGGGGTTCCAGGAGGCAGTGAGGACCAGCATCACTTTTCCCCGCTGGCACCTTTGCTGTGGCAGCAAAAGCTGGACGTTTGTCTTTTTTGCTCCAGACAGCGCCGAAAGTGAAAAAAGGTGCATTTGAGGATAGAGTCCTCAGGAAAGCAGAGAGGGCCAAATTGTCTGGGGCATTTGAAGGGGTTCCAGGAGGCAGTGAGGACCAGCATCACTTTTCCCCGGTGGCACCTTTGCTGTGGCAGCAAAAGCTGGACGTTTGTCTTTTTTGCTCCAGACAGCGCCGAAAGTGAAAAAAGGTGCATTTGAGGATAGAGTCCTCAGGAAAGCAGAGAGGGCCAAATTGTCCGGGGCATTTGAAGGGGTTCCAGGAGGCAGTGAGGACCAGCATCACTTTTCCCCGCTGGCACCTTTGCTGTGGCAGCAAAAGCTGGACGTTTGTCTTTTTTGCTCCAGAGAGCGCCGAAAGTGAAAAAAGGTGCTTTTGAGGATAGAGTCCTCAGGAAAGCAGAGAGGGCCAAATTGTCTGGTGCATTTGAAGGGGTTCCAGGAGGCAGTGAGAACCAGCATCACTTTTCCCCGGTGGCACCTTTGCTGTGGCAGCAAAAGCTGGACGTTTGTCTTTTTTGCTCCAGACAGCGCCGAAAGTGAAAAAAGGTGCTTTTGAGGATAGAGTCCTCAGGAAAGCAGAGAGGGCCAAATTGTCTGGTGCATTTGAAGGGGTTCCAGGAGGCAGTGAGAACCAGCATCACTTTTCCCCGGTGGCACCTTTGCTGTGGCAGCAAAAGCTGGACGTTTGTCTTTTTTGCTCCAGACAGCGCCGAAAGTGAAAAAAGGTGCTTTTGAGGATAGAGTCCTCAGGAAAGCAGAGAGGGCCAAATTGTCTGGTGCATTTGAAGGGGTTCCAGGAGGCAGTGAGGACCAGCATCACTTTTCCCCGCTGGCACCTTTGCTGTGGCAGCAAAAGCTGGACGTTTGTCTTTTTTGCTCCAGAGAGCACCAAAAGTGAAAAAAGGTGCTTTTGCGGATAGAGTCCTCAGGAAAGCAGAGAGGGCCAAATTGTCTGGTGCATTTGAAGGGGTTCCAGGAGGCAGTGAGAACCAGCATCACTTTTCCCCGCTGGCACCTTTGCTGTGGCAGCAAAAGCTGGACGTTTGTCTTTTTTGCTCCAGAGAGCGCCAAAAGTGAAAAAAGGTGCTTTTGCGGATAGAGTCCTCAGGAAAGCAGAGAGGGCCAAATTGTCTGGTGCATTTGAAGGGGTTCCAGGAGGCAGTGAGAACCAGCATCACTTTTCCCCGCTGGCACCTTTGCTGTGGCAGCAAAAGCTGGACGTTTGTCTTTTTTGCTCCAGACAGCGCCCAAAGTGAAAAAAGGTGCTTTTGAGGATAGAGTCCTCAGGAAAGCAGAGAGGGCCAAATTGTCCGGGGCATTTGAAGGGGTTCCAGGAGGCAGTGAGGACCAGCATCACTTTTCCCCGCTGGCACCTTTGATGTGGCAGCAAAAGCTGGACGTTTGTCTTTTTTGCTCCAGACAGCGCCGAAAGTGAAAAAAGGTGCATTTGAGGATAGAGTCCTCAGGAAAGCAGAGAGGGCCAAATTGTCTGGTGCATTTGAAGGGGTTCCAGGAGGCACTGAGGACCAGCATCACTTTTCCCCGCTGGCACCTTTGCTGTGGCAGCAAAAGCTGGACGTTTGTCTTTTTTGCTCCAGAGAGCGCCGAAAGTGAAAAAAGGTGCATTTGAGGATAGAGTCCTCAGGAAAGCAGAGAGGGCCAAATTGTCTGGTGCATTTGAAGGGGTTCCAGGAGGCAGTGAGAACCAGCATCACTTTTCCCCGGTGGCACCTTTGCTGTGGCAGCAAAAGCTGGACGTTTGTCTTTTTTGCTCCAGAGAGCGCCGAAAGTGAAAAAAGGTGCATTTGAGGATAGAGTTCTCAGGAAAGCAGAGAGGGCCAAATTGTCTGGTGCATTTGAAGGGGTTCCAGGAGGCACTGAGGACCAGCATCACTTTTCCCCGCTGGCACCTTTGCTGTGGCAGCAAAAGCTGGACGTTTGTCTTTTTTGCTCCAGAGAGCGCCGAAAGTGAAAAAAGGTGCATTTGAGGATAGAGTCCTCAGGAAAGCAGAGAGGGCCAAATTGTCTGGTGCATTTGAAGGGGATCCAGGAGGCAGTGAGAACCAGCATCACTTTTCCCCGCTGGCACCTTTGCTGTGGCAGCAAAAGCTGGACGTTTGTCTTTTTTGCTCCAGAGAGCGCCGAAAGTGAAAAAAGGTGCATTTGAGGATAGAGTCCTCAGGAAAGCAGAGAGGGCCAAATTGTCTGGTGCATTTGAAGGGGTTCCAGGAGGCAGTGAGGACCAGCATCACTTTTCCCCGCTGGCACCTTTGCTGTTGCAGCAAAAGCTGGACGTTTGTCTTTTTTGCTCCAGAGAGCGCCAAAAGTGAAAAAAGGTGCATTTGAGGATAGAGTCCTCAGGAAAGCAGAGAGGGCCAAATTGTCTGGTGCATTTGAAGGGGTTCCAGGAGGCAGTGAGAACCAGCATCACTTTTCCCCGCTGGCACCTTTGCTGTGGCAGCAAAAGCTGGACGTTTGTCTTTTTTGCTCCAGAGAGCGCCGAAAGTGAAAAAAGTTGCTTTTGAGGATAGAGTCCTCAGGAAAGCAGAGAGGGCCAAATTGTCTGGGGCATTTGAAGGGGTTCCAGGAGGCAGTGAGGACCAGCATCACTTTTCCCCGCTGGCACCTTTGCTGTGGCAGCAAAAGCTGGACGTTTGTCTTTTTTGCTCCAGACAGCGCCAAAAGTGAAAAAAGGTGCTTTTGCGGATAGAGTCCTCAGGAAAGCAGAGAGGGCCAAATTGTCTGGTGCATTTGAAGGGGTTCCAGGAGGCAGTGAGAACCAGCATCACTTTTCCCCGCTGGCACCTTTGCTGTGGCAGCAAAAGCTGGACGTTTGTCTTTTTTGCTCCAGAGAGCGCCGAAAGTGAAAAAAGGTGCATTTGAGGATAGAGTCCTCAGGAAAGCAGAGAGGGCCAAATTGTCTGGGGCATTTGAAGGGGTTCCAGGAGGCAGTGAGGACCAGCATCACTTTTCCCCGGTGGCACCTTTGCTGTGGCAGCAAAAGCTGGACGTTTGTCTTTTTTGCTCCAGACAGCGCCGAAAGTGAAAAAAGGTGCATTTGAGGATAGAGTCCTCAGGAAAGCAGAGAGGGCCAAATTGTCCGGGGCATTTGAAGGGGTTCCAGGAGGCAGTGAGGACCAGCATCACTTTTCCCCGCTGGCACCTTTGCTGTGGCAGCAAAAGCTGGACGTTTGTCTTTTTTGCTCCAGAGAGCGCCGAAAGTGAAAAAAGGTGCTTTTGAGGATAGAGTCCTCAGGAAAGCAGAGAGGGCCAAATTGTCTGGTGCATTTGAAGGGGTTCCAGGAGGCAGTGAGAACCAGCATCACTTTTCCCCGGTGGCACCTTTGCTGTGGCAGCAAAAGCTGGACGTTTGTCTTTTTTGCTCCAGACAGCGCCGAAAGTGAAAAAAGGTGCTTTTGAGGATAGAGTCCTCAGGAAAGCAGAGAGGGCCAAATTGTCTGGTGCATTTGAAGGGGTTCCAGGAGGCAGTGAGGACCAGCATCACTTTTCCCCGCTGGCACCTTTGCTGTGGCAGCAAAAGCTGGACGTTTGTCTTTTTTGCTCCAGAGAGCACCAAAAGTGAAAAAAGGTGCTTTTGCGGATAGAGTCCTCAGGAAAGCAGAGAGGGCCAAATTGTCTGGTGCATTTGAAGGGGTTCCAGGAGGCAGTGAGAACCAGCATCACTTTTCCCCGCTGGCACCTTTGCTGTGGCAGCAAAAGCTGGACGTTTGTCTTTTTTGCTCCAGAGAGCGCCAAAAGTGAAAAAAGGTGCTTTTGCGGATAGAGTCCTCAGGAAAGCAGAGAGGGCCAAATTGTCTGGTGCATTTGAAGGGGTTCCAGGAGGCAGTGAGAACCAGCATCACTTTTCCCCGCTGGCACCTTTGCTGTGGCAGCAAAAGCTGGACGTTTGTCTTTTTTGCTCCAGACAGCGCCCAAAGTGAAAAAAGGTGCTTTTGAGGATAGAGTCCTCAGGAAAGCAGAGAGGGCCAAATTGTCCGGGGCATTTGAAGGGGTTCCAGGAGGCAGTGAGGACCAGCATCACTTTTCCCCGCTGGCACCTTTGATGTGGCAGCAAAAGCTGGACGTTTGTCTTTTTTGCTCCAGACAGCGCCGAAAGTGAAAAAAGGTGCATTTGAGGATAGAGTCCTCAGGAAAGCAGAGAGGGCCAAATTGTCTGGTGCATTTGAAGGGGTTCCAGGAGGCACTGAGGACCAGCATCACTTTTCCCCGCTGGCACCTTTGCTGTGGCAGCAAAAGCTGGACGTTTGTCTTTTTTGCTCCAGAGAGCGCCGAAAGTGAAAAAAGGTGCATTTGAGGATAGAGTCCTCAGGAAAGCAGAGAGGGCCAAATTGTCTGGTGCATTTGAAGGGGTTCCAGGAGGCAGTGAGAACCAGCATCACTTTTCCCCGGTGGCACCTTTGCTGTGGCAGCAAAAGCTGGACGTTTGTCTTTTTTGCTCCAGACAGCGCCGAAAGTGAAAAAAGGTGCATTTGAGGATAGAGTCCTCAGGAAAGCAGAGAGGGCCAAATTGTCTGGTGCATTTGAAGGGGTTCCAGGAGGCAGTGAGGACCAGCATCACTTTTCCCCGCTGGCACCTTTGCTGTGGCAGCAAAAGCTGGACGTTTGTCTTTTTTGCTCCAGACAGCGCCGAAAGTGAAAAAAGGTGCATTTGAGGATAGAGTCCTCAGGAAAGCAGAGAGGGCCAAATTGTCTGGTGCATTTGAAGGGGTTCCAGGCGGCAGTGAGAACCAGCATCACTTTTCCCCGCTGGCACCTTTGCTGTGGCAGCAAAAGCTGGACGTTTGTCTTTTTTGCTCCAGAGAGCGCCAAAAGTGAAAAAAGGTGCTTTTGCGGATATTCCTCAGGAAAGCAGAGAGGGCCAAATTGTCTGGTGCATTTGAAGGGGTTCCAGGCGGCAGTGAGAACCAGCATCACTTTTCCCCGCTGGCACCTTTGCTGTGGCAGCAAAAGCTGGACGTTTGTCTTTTTTGCTCCAGACAGCGCGAAAGTGAAAAAAGGTGCATTTGAGGATAGAGTCCTCAGGAAAGCAGAGAGGGCCAAATTGTCTGGTGCATTTGAAGGGGTTCCAGGAGGCAGTGAGAACCAGCATCACTTTTCCCCGCTGGCACCTTTGCTGTGGCAGCAAAAGCTGGACGTTTGTCTTTTTTGCTCCAGAGAGCGCCGAAAGTGAAAAAAGTTGCTTTTGAGGATAGAGTCCTCAGGAAAGCAGAGAGGGCCAAATTGTCTGGGGCATTTGAAGGGGTTCCAGGAGGCAGTGAGGACCAGCATCACTTTTCCCCGCTGGCACCTTTGCTGTGGCAGCAAAAGCTGGACGTTTGTCTTTTTTGCTCCAGACAGCGCCAAAAGTGAAAAAAGGTGCTTTTGCGGATAGAGTCCTCAGGAAAGCAGAGAGGGCCAAATTGTCTGGTGCATTTGAAGGGGTTCCAGGAGGCAGTGAGAACCAGCATCACTTTTCCCCGCTGGCACCTTTGCTGTGGCAGCAAAAGCTGGACGTTTGTCTTTTTTGCTCCAGAGAGCGCCGAAAGTGAAAAAAGGTGCATTTGAGGATAGAGTCCTCAGGAAAGCAGAGAGGGCCAAATTGTCTGGGGCATTTGAAGGGGTTCCAGGAGGCAGTGAGGACCAGCATCACTTTTCCCCGGTGGCACCTTTGCTGTGGCAGCAAAAGCTGGACGTTTGTCTTTTTTGCTCCAGACAGCGCCGAAAGTGAAAAAAGGTGCATTTGAGGATAGAGTCCTCAGGAAAGCAGAGAGGGCCAAATTGTCTGGTGCATTTGAAGGGGTTCCAGGAGGCAGTGAGGACCAGCATCACTTTTCCCCGCTGGCACCTTTGCTGTGGCAGCAAAAGCTGGACGTTTGTCTTTTTTGCTCCAGAGAGCACCAAAAGTGAAAAAAGGTGCTTTTGCGGATAGAGTCCTCAGGAAAGCAGAGAGGGCCAAATTGTCTGGTGCATTTGAAGGGGTTCCAGGAGGCAGTGAGAACCAGCATCACTTTTCCCCGCTGGCACCTTTGCTGTGGCAGCAAAAGCTGGACGTTTGTCTTTTTTGCTCCAGAGAGCGCCGAAAGTGAAAAAAGGTGCTTTTGCGGATAGAGTCCTCAGGAAAGCAGAGAGGGCCAAATTGTCTGGTGCATTTGAAGGGGTTCCAGGAGGCAGTGAGAACCAGCATCACTTTTCCCCGCTGGCACCTTTGCTGTGGCAGCAAAAGCTGGACGTTTGTCTTTTTTGCTCCAGAGAGCGCCAAAAGTGAAAAAAGGTGCTTTTGAGGATAGAGTCCTCAGGAAAGCAGAGAGGGCCAAATTGTCCGGGGCATTTGAAGGGGTTCCAGGAGGCAGTGAGGACCAGCATCACTTTTCCCCGCTGGCACCTTTGATGTGGCAGCAAAAGCTGGACGTTTGTCTTTTTTGCTCCAGACAGCGCCGAAAGTGAAAAAAGGTGCATTTGAGGATAGAGTCCTCAGGAAAGCAGAGAGGGCCAAATTGTCTGGTGCATTTGAAGGGGTTCCAGGAGGCACTGAGGACCAGCATCACTTTTCCCCGCTGGCACCTTTGCTGTGGCAGCAAAAGCTGGACGTTTGTCTTTTTTGCTCCAGAGAGCGCCGAAAGTGAAAAAAGGTGCATTTGAGGATAGAGTCCTCAGGAAAGCAGAGAGGGCCAAATTGTCTGGTGCATTTGAAGGGGTTCCAGGAGGCAGTGAGAACCAGCATCACTTTTCCCCGGTGGCACCTTTGCTGTGGCAGCAAAAGCTGGACGTTTGTCTTTTTTGCTCCAGACAGCGCCGAAAGTGAAAAAAGGTGCATTTGAGGATAGAGTCCTCAGGAAAGCAGAGAGGGCCAAATTGTCTGGTGCATTTGAAGGGGTTCCAGGAGGCAGTGAGGACCAGCATCACTTTTCCCCGCTGGCACCTTTGCTGTGGCAGCAAAAGCTGGACGTTTGTCTTTTTTGCTCCAGACAGCGCCGAAAGTGAAAAAAGGTGCATTTGAGGATAGAGTCCTCAGGAAAGCAGAGAGGGCCAAATTGTCTGGTGCATTTGAAGGGGTTCCAGGCGGCAGTGAGAACCAGCATCACTTTTCCCCGCTGGCACCTTTGCTGTGGCAGCAAAAGCTGGACGTTTGTCTTTTTTGCTCCAGAGAGCGCCAAAAGTGAAAAAAGGTGCTTTTGCGGATAGTCCTCAGGAAAGCAGAGAGGGCCAAATTGTCTGGTGCATTTGAAGGGGTTCCAGGCGGCAGTGAGAACCAGCATCACTTTTCCCCGCTGGCACCTTTGCTGTGGCAGCAAAAGCTGGACGTTTGTCTTTTTTGCTCCAGACAGCGCGAAAGTGAAAAAAGGTGCATTTGAGGATAGAGTCCTCAGGAAAGCAGAGAGGGCCAAATTGTCTGGTGCATTTGAAGGGGTTCCAGGAGGCAGTGAGAACCAGCATCACTTTTCCCCGCTGGCACCTTTGCTGTGGCAGCAAAAGCTGGACGTTTGTCTTTTTTGCTCCAGAGAGCGCCGAAAGTGAAAAAAGTTGCTTTTGAGGATAGAGTCCTCAGGAAAGCAGAGAGGGCCAAATTGTCTGGGGCATTTGAAGGGGTTCCAGGAGGCAGTGAGGACCAGCATCACTTTTCCCCGCTGGCACCTTTGCTGTGGCAGCAAAAGCTGGACGTTTGTCTTTTTTGCTCCAGACAGCGCCAAAAGTGAAAAAAGGTGCTTTTGCGGATAGAGTCCTCAGGAAAGCAGAGAGGGCCAAATTGTCTGGTGCATTTGAAGGGGTTCCAGGAGGCAGTGAGAACCAGCATCACTTTTCCCCGCTGGCACCTTTGCTGTGGCAGCAAAAGCTGGACGTTTGTCTTTTTTGCTCCAGAGAGCGCCGAAAGTGAAAAAAGGTGCATTTGAGGATAGAGTCCTCAGGAAAGCAGAGAGGGCCAAATTGTCTGGGGCATTTGAAGGGGTTCCAGGAGGCAGTGAGGACCAGCATCACTTTTCCCCGGTGGCACCTTTGCTGTGGCAGCAAAAGCTGGACGTTTGTCTTTTTTGCTCCAGACAGCGCCGAAAGTGAAAAAAGGTGCATTTGAGGATAGAGTCCTCAGGAAAGCAGAGAGGGCCAAATTGTCCGGGGCATTTGAAGGGGTTCCAGGAGGCAGTGAGGACCAGCATCACTTTTCCCCGCTGGCACCTTTGCTGTGGCAGCAAAAGCTGGACGTTTGTCTTTTTTGCTCCAGAGAGCGCCGAAAGTGAAAAAAGGTGCTTTTGAGGATAGAGTCCTCAGGAAAGCAGAGAGGGCCAAATTGTCTGGTGCATTTGAAGGGGTTCCAGGAGGCAGTGAGGACCAGCATCACTTTTCCCCGCTGGCACCTTTGCTGTGGCAGCAAAAGCTGGACGTTTGTCTTTTTTGCTCCAGAGAGCACCAAAAGTGAAAAAAGGTGCTTTTGCGGATAGAGTCCTCAGGAAAGCAGAGAGGGCCAAATTGTCTGGGGCATTTGAAGGGGTTCCAGGAGGCAGTGAGAACCAGCATCACTTTTCCCCGCTGGCACCTTTGCTGTGGCAGCAAAAGCTGGACGTTTGTCTTTTTTGCTCCAGAGAGCGCCAAAAGTGAAAAAAGGTGCTTTTGCGGATAGAGTCCTCAGGAAAGCAGAGAGGGCCAAATTGTCTGGTGCATTTGAAGGGGTTCCAGGAGGCAGTGAGAACCAGCATCACTTTTCCCCGCTGGCACCTTTGCTGTGGCAGCAAAAGCTGGACGTTTGTCTTTTTTGCTCCAGACAGCGCCCAAAGTGAAAAAAGGTGCTTTTGAGGATAGAGTCCTCAGGAAAGCAGAGAGGGCCAAATTGTCCGGGGCATTTGAAGGGGTTCCAGGAGGCAGTGAGGACCAGCATCACTTTTCCCCGCTGGCACCTTTGATGTGGCAGCAAAAGCTGGACGTTTGTCTTTTTTGCTCCAGAGAGCGCCGAAAGTGAAAAAAGGTGCATTTGAGGATAGACTCCTCAGGAAAGCAGAGAGGGCCAAATTGTCTGGGGCATTTGAAGGGGTTCCAGGAGGCACTGAGGACCAGCATCACTTTTCCCCGCTGGCACCTTTGCTGTGGCAGCAAAAGCTGGACGTTTGTCTTTTTTGCTCCAGAGAGCGCCGAAAGTGAAAAAAGGTGCATTTGAGGATAGAGTCCTCAGGAAAGCAGAGAGGGCCAAATTGTCTGGTGCATTTGAAGGGGTTCCAGGAGGCAGTGAGAACCAGCATCACTTTTCCCCGGTGGCACCTTTGCTGTGGCAGCAAAAGCTGGACGTTTGTCTTTTTTGCTCCAGACAGCGCCGAAAGTGAAAAAAGGTGCATTTGAGGATAGAGTCCTCAGGAAAGCAGAGAGGGCCAAATTGTCTGGTGCATTTGAAGGGGTTCCAGGAGGCAGTGAGGACCAGCATCACTTTTCCCCGCTGGCACCTTTGCTGTGGCAGCAAAAGCTGGACGTTTGTCTTTTTTGCTCCAGAGAGCGCCGAAAGTGAAAAAAGGTGCATTTGAGGATAGAGTCCTCAGGAAAGCAGAGAGGGCCAAATTGTCTGGTGCATTTGAAGGGGATCCAGGAGGCAGTGAGAACCAGCATCACTTTTCCCCGCTGGCACCTTTGCTGTGGCAGCAAAAGCTGGACGTTTGTCTTTTTTGCTCCAGAGAGCGCCGAAAGTGAAAAAAGGTGCCTTTGAGGATAGAGTCCTCAGGAAAGCAGAGAGGGCCAAATTGTCTGGGGCATTTGAAGGGGTTCCAGGAGGCAGTGAGGACCAGCATCACTTTTCCCCGCTGGCACCTTTGCTGTGGCAGCAAAAGCTGGACGTTTGTCTTTTTTGCTCCAGAGAGCGCCAAAAGTGAAAAAAGGTGCTTTTGCGGATAGAGTCCTCAGGAAAGCAGAGAGGGCCAAATTGTCTGGTGCATTTGAAGGGGATCCAGGAGGCAGTGAGAACCAGCATCACTTTTCCCCGCTGGCACCTTTGCTGTGGCAGCAAAAGCTGGACGTTTGTCTTTTTTGCTCCAGAGAGCGCCGAAAGTGAAAAAAGGTGCATTTGAGGATAGAGTCCTCAGGAAAGCAGAGAGGGCCAAATTGTCTGGTGCATTTGAAGGGGTTCCAGGAGGCAGTGAGGACCAGCATCACTTTTCCCCGCTGGCACCTTTGCTGTGGCAGCAAAAGCTGGACGTTTGTCTTTTTTGCTCCAGAGAGCGCCGAAAGTGAAAAAAGGTGCATTTGAGGATAGAGTCCTCAGGAAAGCAGAGAGGGCCAAATTGTCTGGTGCATTTGAAGGGGTTCCAGGAGGCAGTGAGGACCAGCATCACTTTTCCCCGCTGGCACCTTTGCTGTGGCAGCAAAAGCTGGACGTTTGTCTTTTTTGCTCCAGAGAGCGCCGAAAGTGAAAAAAGGTGCATTTGAGGATAGAGTCCTCAGGAAAGCAGAGAGGGCCAAATTGTCTGGGGCATTTGAAGGGGTTCCAGGAGGCAGTGAGGACCAGCATCACTTTTCCCCGGTGGCACCTTTGCTGTGGCAGCAAAAGCTGGACGTTTGTCTTTTTTGCTCCAGACAGCGCCGAAAGTGAAAAAAGGTGCATTTGAGGATAGAGTCCTCAGGAAAGCAGAGAGGGCCAAATTGTCCGGGGCATTTGAAGGGGTTCCAGGAGGCAGTGAGGACCAGCATCACTTTTCCCCGCTGGCACCTTTGCTGTGGCAGCAAAAGCTGGACGTTTGTTTTTTTTGCTCCAGACAGCGCCGAAAGTGAAAAAAGGTGCTTTTGAGGATAGAGTCCTCAGGAAAGCAGAGAGGGCCAAATTGTCTGGTGCATTTGAAGGGGTTCCAGGAGGCAGTGAGAACCAGCATCACTTTTCCCCGGTGGCACCTTTGCTGTGGCAGCAAAAGCTGGACGTTTGTCTTTTTTGCTCCAGACAGCGCCGAAAGTGAAAAAAGGTGCTTTTGAGGATAGAGTCCTCAGGAAAGCAGAGAGGGCCAAATTGTCTGGTGCATTTGAAGGGGTTCCAGGAGGCAGTGAGAACCAGCATCACTTTTCCCCGGTGGCACCTTTGCTGTGGCAGCAAAAGCTGGACGTTTGTCTTTTTTGCTCCAGACAGCGCCGAAAGTGAAAAAAGGTGCTTTTGAGGATAGAGTCCTCAGGAAAGCAGAGAGGGCCAAATTGTCTGGTGCATTTGAAGGGGTTCCAGGAGGCAGTGAGGACCAGCATCACTTTTCCCCGCTGGCACCTTTGCTGTGGCAGCAAAAGCTGGACGTTTGTCTTTTTTGCTCCAGAGAGCACCAAAAGTGAAAAAAGGTGCTTTTGCGGATAGAGTCCTCAGGAAAGCAGAGAGGGCCAAATTGTCTGGTGCATTTGAAGGGGTTCCAGGAGGCAGTGAGAACCAGCATCACTTTTCCCCGCTGGCACCTTTGATGTGGCAGCAAAAGCTGGACGTTTGTCTTTTTTGCTCCAGAGAGCGCCAAAAGTGAAAAAAGGTGCTTTTGCGGATAGAGTCCTCAGGAAAGCAGAGAGGGCCAAATTGTCTGGTGCATTTGAAGGGGTTCCAGGAGGCAGTGAGAACCAGCATCACTTTTCCCCGCTGGCACCTTTGCTGTGGCAGCAAAAGCTGGACGTTTGTCTTTTTTGCTCCAGACAGCGCCCAAAGTGAAAAAAGGTGCTTTTGAGGATAGAGTCCTCAGGAAAGCAGAGAGGGCCAAATTGTCCGGGGCATTTGAAGGGGTTCCAGGAGGCAGTGAGGACCAGCATCACTTTTCCCCGCTGGCACCTTTGATGTGGCAGCAAAAGCTGGACGTTTGTCTTTTTTGCTCCAGACAGCGCCGAAAGTGAAAAAAGGTGCATTTGAGGATAGAGTCCTCAGGAAAGCAGAGAGGGCCAAATTGTCTGGTGCATTTGAAGGGGTTCCAGGAGGCACTGAGGACCAGCATCACTTTTCCCCGCTGGCACCTTTGCTGTGGCAGCAAAAGCTGGACGTTTGTCTTTTTTGCTCCAGAGAGCGCCGAAAGTGAAAAAAGGTGCATTTGAGGATAGAGTCCTCAGGAAAGCAGAGAGGGCCAAATTGTCTGGTGCATTTGAAGGGGTTCCAGGAGGCAGTGAGAACCAGCATCACTTTTCCCCGGTGGCACCTTTGCTGTGGCAGCAAAAGCTGGACGTTTGTCTTTTTTGCTCCAGACAGCGCCGAAAGTGAAAAAAGGTGCATTTGAGGATAGAGTCCTCAGGAAAGCAGAGAGGGCCAAATTGTCTGGTGCATTTGAAGGGGTTCCAGGAGGCAGTGAGGACCAGCATCACTTTTCCCCGCTGGCACCTTTGCTGTGGCAGCAAAAGCTGGACGTTTGTCTTTTTTGCTCCAGAGAGCGCCGAAAGTGAAAAAAGGTGCATTTGAGGATAGAGTCCTCAGGAAAGCAGAGAGGGCCAAATTGTCTGGTGCATTTGAAGGGGATCCAGGAGGCAGTGAGAACCAGCATCACTTTTCCCCGCTGGCACCTTTGCTGTGGCAGCAAAAGCTGGACGTTTGTCTTTTTTGCTCCAGAGAGCGCCGAAAGTGAAAAAAGGTGCCTTTGAGGATAGAGTCCTCAGGAAAGCAGAGAGGGCCAAATTGTCTGGGGCATTTGAAGGGGTTCCAGGAGGCAGTGAGGACCAGCATCACTTTTCCCCGCTGGCACCTTTGCTGTGGCAGCAAAAGCTGGACGTTTGTCTTTTTTGCTCCAGAGAGCGCCAAAAGTGAAAAAAGGTGCTTTTGCGGATAGAGTCCTCAGGAAAGCAGAGAGGGCCAAATTGTCTGGTGCATTTGAAGGGGTTCCAGGAGGCAGTGAGAACCAGCATCACTTTTCCCCGCTGGCACCTTTGCTGTGGCAGCAAAAGCTGGACGTTTGTCTTTTTTGCTCCAGAGAGCGCCGAAAGTGAAAAAAGGTGCCTTTGAGGATAGAGTCCTCAGGAAAGCAGAGAGGGCCAAATTGTCTGGGGCATTTGAAGGGGTTCCAGGAGGCAGTGAGGACCAGCATCACTTTTCCCCGCTGGCACCTTTGCTGTGGCAGCAAAAGCTGGACGTTTGTCTTTTTTGCTCCAGAGAGCGCCAAAAGTGAAAAAAGGTGCTTTTGCGGATAGAGTCCTCAGGAAAGCAGAGAGGGCCAAATTGTCTGGTGCATTTGAAGGGGATCCAGGAGGCAGTGAGAACCAGCATCACTTTTCCCCGCTGGCACCTTTGCTGTGGCAGCAAAAGCTGGACGTTTGTCTTTTTTGCTCCAGAGAGCGCCGAAAGTGAAAAAAGGTGCATTTGAGGATAGAGTCCTCAGGAAAGCAGAGAGGGCCAAATTGTCTGGGGCATTTGAAGGGGTTCCAGGAGGCAGTGAGGACCAGCATCACTTTTCCCCGCTGGCACCTTTGCTGTGGCAGCAAAAGCTGGACGTTTGTCTTTTTTGCTCCAGACAGCGCCGAAAGTGAAAAAAGGTGCATTTGAGGATAGAGTCCTCAGGAAAGCAGAGAGGGCCAAATTGTCTGGTGCATTTGAAGGGGTTCCAGGAGGCAGTGAGGACCAGCATCACTTTTCCCCGCTGGCACCTTTGCTGTGGCAGCAAAAGCTGGACGTTTGTCTTTTTTGCTCCAGAGAGCGCCGAAAGTGAAAAAAGGTGCATTTGAGGATAGAGTCCTCAGGAAAGCAGAGAGGGCCAAATTGTCTGGGGCATTTGAAGGGGTTCCAGGAGGCAGTGAGGACCAGCATCACTTTTCCCCGGTGGCACCTTTGCTGTGGCAGCAAAAGCTGGACGTTTGTCTTTTTTGCTCCAGACAGCGCCGAAAGTGAAAAAAGGTGCATTTGAGGATAGAGTCCTCAGGAAAGCAGAGAGGGCCAAATTGTCCGGGGCATTTGAAGGGGTTCCAGGAGGCAGTGAGGACCAGCATCACTTTTCCCCGGTGGCACCTTTGCTGTGGCAGCAAAAGCTGGACGTTTGTCTTTTTTGCTCCAGAGAGCGCCGAAAGTGAAAAAAGGTGCTTTTGAGGATAGAGTCCTCAGGAAAGCAGAGAGGGCCAAATTGTCTGGTGCATTTGAAGGGGTTCCAGGAGGCAGTGAGAACCAGCATCACTTTTCCCCGGTGGCACCTTTGCTGTGGCAGCAAAAGCTGGATGTTTGTCTTTTTTGCTCCAGACAGCGCCGAAAGTGAAAAAAGGTGCTTTTGAGGATAGAGTCCTCAGGAAAGCAGAGAGGGCCAAATTGTCTGGTGCATTTGAAGGGGTTCCAGGAGGCAGTGAGAACCAGCATCACTTTTCCCCGCTGGCACCTTTGCTGTGGCAGCAAAAGCTGGACGTTTGTCTTTTTTGCTCCAGAGAGCGCCAAAAGTGAAAAAAGGTGCTTTTGCGGATAGAGTCCTCAGGAAAGCAGAGAGGGCCAAATTGTCTGGTGCATTTGAAGGGGTTCCAGGAGGCAGTGAGAACCAGCATCACTTTTCCCCGCTGGCACCTTTGCTGTGGCAGCAAAAGCTGGACGTTTGTCTTTTTTGCTCCAGACAGCGCCGAAAGTGAAAAAAGGTGCTTTTGAGGATAGAGTCCTCAGGAAAGCAGAGAGGGCCAAATTGTCTGGGGCATTTGAAGGGGTTCCAGGAGGCAGTGAGGACCAGCATCACTTTTCCCCGCTGGCACCTTTGATGTGGCAGCAAAAGCTGGACGTTTGTCTTTTTTGCTCCAGACAGCGCCGAAAGTGAAAAAAGGTGCATTTGAGGATAGAGTCCTCAGGAAAGCAGAGAGGGCCAAATTGTCTGGTGCATTTGAAGGGGTTCCAGGAGGCACTGAGGACCAGCATCACTTTTCCCCGCTGGCACCTTTGCTGTGGCAGCAAAAGCTGGACGTTTGTCTTTTTTGCTCCAGAGAGCGCCGAAAGTGAAAAAAGGTGCATTTGAGGATAGACTCCTCAGGAAAGCAGAGAGGGCCAAATTGTCTGGTGCATTTGAAGGGGTTCCAGGAGGCAGTGAGAACCAGCATCACTTTTCCCCGCTGGCACCTTTGCTGTGGCAGCAAAAGCTGGACGTTTGTCTTTTTTGCTCCAGAGAGCGCCGAAAGTGAAAAAAGGTGCTTTTGAGGATAGAGTCCTCAGGAAAGCAGAGAGGGCCAAATTGTCTGGGGCATTTGAAGGGGTTCCAGGAGGCAGTGAGGACCAGCATCACTTTTCCCCGCTGGCACCTTTGCTGTGGCAGCAAAAGCTGGACGTTTGTCTTCTTTGCTCCAGAGAGCGC